>NC_056734.1:375452258-375499758 GCF_019279795.1 Protopterus annectens | reverse complement strand
ATATGCTTAAATATCAGCAATTTCTCTTATCTGTCTTAAAACAAAAATTTACTTCCATTTCTGCCTGTGCAGAGGATAAGGAATTACATGACTTATTGCATGCCACTGAACAAGTTGGGAAGCATGTTTTACACTGTGGATTTGATGCCTTGGAGGCTTTTTGTAGGGCTGCGGCCTCTGGCACAGTCATTAGAAGACATGCATGGCTAAAGGAACAGAATTTACCTGAACAAGTAAAGGCTAAATTATTGGATGCTCCTGTTCAGCATAATGTTTTGTTTGGCTCTAAAGCTGAAGAGGTGATTAAAAAGATGGAGGATAAGGCGAAATCCATGCAAACAGTTAAAGATTTCTTACAAGTACAGCCTCCTAGATTTAGCAGGATTTGGCCATCAAAAAACTGATCCTTTCCCTCTTCAGACAGGCCTCAAAGGGGTAGATATAGACGCTCCAGAGGGAGGCCTCAAACACAGGCTGCTTATAGACCAAGGCAGTGGACTGCTTCTACCCCTAGGGGAGGAGAGGACAGACCACAGTCTCAAAGGAAACAAACTGAATGACTCCCTCGGTTGGGCTGCAGGAACGTCTTGCCTGGAAGCCCCTCTCAGAGGAAAACTCTCTCTTTTTTACCAAAATTGGACTCAAATAACCCAGGACAAATGGGTTTTGGATGTGATTTTAAGAGGTTACAAATTCCATTTTCATACTTTGCCAAGGCCAAACGGATGGCCAGACCTTCCAAAACATCAATGGACGGTGGCCTTAAACCAGGTGGAAGCTCTTTTGGCTATGAATGCCATAGAACTGGTACCTCTTTCAGAGATGGGAAAAGGGTTTTACTCAAGGCTCTTTCCAGTCCCAAGAAAGCAAAATTCATGGAGACCCATTCTGGATCTGTCGGTCTTGAACACCTTTCTAGAGATTCCAAAATTCAAGATGCTTACTCTACAGCAGTTACTTCCAATGCTGTCCAAAGATGCATGGATGGTGACTTTGGATTTAAAGGAGGCATATTTACACATTCCCATCAGGCAGGATCACAGAAAATACCTCAGGTTCAAGGCCGGATCGAGGCACTTTCAATTCTCTGCGCTGCCCTTTGGATTATCTACTGCGCCCAGGGTCTTCACCAAATGAATGGCTCCAGTAGTAGCTTACTGCAGACTCAAGGGAATTCAAATATACCCTTATCTGGACGATTGTCTAATTCAGGCAGACAGCAAGGATGTCTTACTCCAGCATCTACATTTTGTACAAAGCCTCCTCAAATTCCTGGGATTCTCTGTAAACATAAAAAAATCAAATTTGACACCATCACAGGAGATAACTTTTCTGGGTGCTCTTCTAAACACTACAACCCAGATGGCTTTTCTGACATCCGAAAAACAATTACAGCTGGCATCAACTTTCAAAGCCTTGGCAACTCTAACCCATCTATCTGCAAGGAAATTCCTGCAGGCTTTGGGTTACATGGCCTCCTGCATCCTTCTCGTACCATATGCAAGACTACACATGAGGAAAATACAGTGGTACCTAAAAAGTGTATGGTCTCAGCATTGCCACAGTTTGGACATACTGATTCCTGTCCTTCTTGCCTTCAAAAGGAATTTCTTCGATGGTCCAGGGCATGTGCTCTAAACAAAGGGAAGCCCTTCCGTCTACCTCCTGCCTCTCAGATTCTAACCACGGACGCCTCGGATTTTGCTTGGGGAGCCCATTTTCAGGGCAATTGTCTGCAGGGCCTTTGGACAAAGGATCAGAAGCACCTGCATATCAACTTAAAGGAGATGTTAGCCGTTCAGAAAGCTCTATTGGCCTTCAGGAATCTCATACAGCCAGGACAACTACTAATACGGACAGACAACACCACAGTTATGTGGTACATAAACAAGCAAGGGGGATCTCATTCCTACCCCCTTTGCAGACTAGCCATGGATTTATGGAACACAGCTCTAACTTGCAATCTGGGTCTTCAAGCTCAGTTTCTACACGGAAAACGAAACTTACTGGCAGACAGTTTGAGCAGAAACCTTTCGGATCCACACAAGTGGATGCTGGACACCAAAATATTCAGGATGATAACAGCAGTATGGGGATGTCCTCACATAGATCTCTTTGCATCCCATCTAAATCATCAGCTGCAGATTTTTTGCACCAGGACATTCCACAGAGAGGCTTGGAAAGTGGATGCCCTGTCATTCAGTTGGAGGAACCTCTCGGGATATGCCTTTCCGCCTCTACCTCTTCTTCCACGAGTTTTATTGAAGATAAAACAGGACAAACCCAAGATGATGATCTTGTTGGCTCCGAATTGGCCTCGGCAGTTGTGGTATCCAACTCTAATAAACCTGTGCCTGGAGCCCCCTTGGATTTTACCTCAGTCTCCGAACCTTCTGTCCCAACATCAGGGTCAGGTTCTACACTCTCATGTCAGAACTCTCAGCCTGGCGGCCTGGTTAATCCAGGGCCTTTGATTTCTTCTTTCCTACCCAAGCAGGTTATGGATGTCATTTTGGAAGCTAGACGTCCTAGCACTAGGAAATCTTATGCGGGAAAATGGAAAATATTTTGTTCCTGGGTGCAGGCTCAGGATTCTGATCCTCTTCTTCCTAACATTACTTTAATTCTACTTTACTTGACGGATCTCTTACATAAGGGGTCTCTCTTTCTCTTCCATTAAGATCCATGCTTCAGCTATTTCTGCTCATTATAATACAGACCCTCCCATCTTTTCCCACCATCTCATGAGACAGTTCCTCAGAGGAGCTAAGAACTTAAGACCTCCTAGATCTCCTCCTATTCCTGCTTGGGATCTCAATTATGTTTTGGAAAAACTAACCTTGCCTCCTTTTGAGCCTGCCGCTTCTGCTGACATCAAGTTTTTATCTTGGAAGACAGCTATCCCGTTGGCACTAACCTCTGCCAGGAGAGTTTCAGAGTTACAAGCTCTTATGGCAGTGGAACCTTATATTATTTTTCATCAAGACAGGGTATCTTTGAGGACTAATCCGACCTTTATGCCTAAGGTGGTTTCCAAAGTGGCTTTAAATCAAACTATCCACTTGCCAACCTTTTTTCCCATTCCTCAAAATAAAGGGGAAAGGATCTTACATTCCTTGGATGTACATCGACAGCTACGTTTTTACCTGAACAGAACCAAGGACATCAGAAAATCTGAACAATTGTTTGTTTCTTATGCTTCAAGTTCCCAAGGTAAAGCCATTTCTAAACAAACCATTTCTAAATGGATTGCTCATGGAATCAGATTTTGTTATTCACACCATGGAAAGCAAATCCCAGGGACCATACGGACTCATTCCACCAGAGCTGCTGCCACTTCTGCAGCCTTCCTCAGGGGAGTTCCTACCAAGGACATATTGGAAGCTGCAACTTGGCGTTCAGTGCATACTTTCTCTAAGCACTACAATTTGCCTCTCTACTCTAAGTCTAGGGCAAGCTTTGCCTCTGCAGTCTTGCAGGGCCTTTTAGCCGCCCCTTCCTCTTTATGACCACCTCACTTTCTTTCAGCTTTGGGATTCTACCCTACAGTCATGACTGCAACAGTGAAACACGATGAACATAGTACAGCTGTGTACACCTACCATAAATGTAGATGTTCGAGTGTCTTCACTGTTGCAGTCTGGGTTTCCCTCCCTCCTGTCCCCTCTTATTTTTACTTTTGTGTGGTTCCTTTTTTCACCATTCTTCTGAGGTGTATTTGCAAAGGTTTTGGGACCATTTTCATTTTGGGACTCCTGACATCTGGGGCAAGAAAAACTGGAGAAGATGGCGTCGGTTGTCAGCTTTATACTCCTGGCGCTCTGACGTCAGGGAGCAGAGTTGAACAACCGATGCCGGACCCAGACTTTGGGATTCTGGCCGACCGAGGGCTGCCTGCCGGCAGGGGAGAACCCTACAGTCATGACTGCAACAGTGAAGACACTCGAACATCTACATTTATGGTAGGTGTACACAACTGTACTTTTCTGTTATCACAGTTGAGAAACAAAATGTCACAACCTGAACAACCAGATTTAAAGGAGTTGCAGGATTTGATACATAGTGCAGAACAAGTAGGTAAACATACCTTGCAATGTGGTTTTGATGCTTTAGAGGCCTCATGTAGAGCTGCTGTTACAGGATCAGTCATACGTAGACATGCTTGGCTCAAAGAGCAAACCTTACCAGATCATGTCAAAGCAAAATTACTGGATGCACCCCTGCAAAAAGATGTATTGTTTGGTGTTAAAGCTGAGGAGGTATTAAAGAAAAAGGAGGAAAAGGCAAAATCAATGCAAACCGTGAAAGATTTCCTACAGGTACAACCTCCACGTTTCAGTAGAAATTGGCCTTCAAAAAATTGGTCCTTTCCAGCCACAGACAGACCCCAAAGAGGTAGATACAGGCGCCCGAGGGGTAGAGGGCAATCTCAAGGATTGTTTAGAGGCAGACAATGGCAAGCACCTACCCAAAGAGGTAGTGAGGACAGTTCACAGCCATTCAGAAAGCAGAACCAATGACTTTCCCCTTTGCATGCCAAGCAAGGCTCAAATGGCAGCACCTTTAAGCGGAAAACTGGCATTATTTTCGAAAAATTGGCATATTGTCACAAAAGACAAATGGATCCTGGACATTATAGACAGAGGCTACAGATTCCACTTTCACACCCTTCCAAAAATGAGAGGCATGCCAAACCTGCCACACAATCAAAGGGCAGAGGCACAAAAGCAAATTTCAGATCTCATGGACATGAAAGCTATTCAAGAGGTACCTGCACAAGAACAGGGTCAAGGTTTTTATTCCAGACTATTCCTGGTACCAAGGAAGGACAAAGATTGGAGACCTATTTTGGACATATCCATCCTAAACACATTTTTACTCGTGCCAAAATTCAAGATGCTCACATTACAGCAGCTTCTTCCCATGCTGGGCAAGGAGTCTTGGCTGGTAACATTGGACCTCAAGGAGGCATACCTGCATGTCCCAATCAGACAAGATTGCAGAAGATACCTCAGATTTCTTGCAGGTTCAACACATTATCAATTCTCTGCATTGCCCTTTGGCTTATCTACTGCGTCCAGAGTGTTCACGAAATGCCTGGCATCAGTAATCACCTACTGCAGACTTCAAGGGATACAAATATACCCATATCTGGACGACTGCCTGATCCAAGCGGACAGCAAGCACATACTTATGAAACATCTGGCGTTTGTAATAATGTTGTTGAATTCTCTGGGATACACAGTCAACAAAAAGAAATCAAGGCTAATACCCTCTCAAACAACAATTTTCCTGGGTGCCAGCTTGGATACAAACACCCAGATGGCCTACCTCACGCCAGAGAAACAAGGGCAACTAACTCAATACTTCAGAAAACTGGCAACTTTCACCAGGCTTACTGCAAGGAAAATCCTGCAGGCTCTGGGATTCATGGCATCTTGCATCCTACTAATCCCATGTGCAAAGCTGCACATGAGGAAACTGCAATGGTTCCTAAAAAACCTATGGTCTCAACACAGCCACAGTTTGGAAACAATAATCCCACTAATTCCATGTCTTCAAAAGGAATTTCTGTGGTGGGCTCAAGCATGCCAAAGAAACACAGGTCTCCCATTCTGCAAGCGTCAAGCAAATCAAATCATCACAACAGACGCCTCGGACTACGCCTGGGGGGGGGCGCACATGACAGATTGGTGCATTCAGGGCAAATGGTCCCAAAGAGAAAAGCACCTACACATCAATCAGAAGGAAATGATAGCAGTAAAAATGCTATTATAGCTTTCAAAGACCTACTGCATCCAGGCCAGCTATTGATAAGGACGGACAACACCACAGTAATGTGGTACATAAACAAACAGGGAGGTACCCATTCATACCCTCTATGCAGGCAAGCCATGTCTCTTTTGAACATGGCTCTAGAATTACAAATCGAGCTTCAAGCACAGTACCTGCCAGGCAAGGAAAACACACTGGCAGACAACCTAAGCAGAAATATGACAGATCCACACGGATGGAAGTTGCATCCTCAAGTTTTCGCAAAGATAACTCAAGCATGGGGAAGGCCAGACATAGATCTCTTTGCCTCCCACAGAAATCACCAATTGGCAAAATTCTGCTCAAGGACCTATCCACAGGCCTGGAAGGTGGACGCACTCTCCTTCAGTTGGGCAACAGTGACAGTTTATGCCTTTCCACCTCTCCCTCTGCTGCCCAAAGTTCTATTAAAAACCAGAGCAGACAGACCAAAGATGATTCTCATTGCTCCAGACTGGCCAAGACAACACTGGTACCCACTCCTGAAAAGCCTGACCCATTCCCCACCATGGATCCTGCCTCTAATGCCTCTTCTACTGACTCAGCACAACTTCAAACTCTTCACAGTCAGCTGAAAACACTCAATCTAGCCGCATGGATGATTCCTTAAATTCACAACAGGCCCTACTCTCCAAGGAGGTGCAGGATGTCATTTTGGAGGCCAGAAGACCTTCTCCTAGCAAAGCTTACTCCGCCAAATGGAAACGGTTTTGTGCTTAGAATGAGAAAAAGGGCCAGAACCCTGGAATACTGAATTTACCTCAAATATTACAGTACCTAGCTGAGATGCTAAGCAGTGGACTTTCATTCTCTTCCATCAAAATCCATGCCTCAGCCATTTCTGCAGAATACAACACTGATCCTCCTTTATTCTCTCACCCACTTTTAAGGCAGTTCCTCAGAGGGGCTAAGAATATAAAACCCCCAAGGAAACAACCAGTACCTGCTTGGGATCTCAATTTCATTCTAGAGAAAAACTGACTTTGCCTCCTTTTGAGCCAGCTGCCTCAACAGAACTGCAATATTTGTCCTGGAAAACAGCCTTCCTGCTGGCTATCACCTCAGCTCATAGGGTTTCGGAACTACAAGCCCTCATGGCTGTGCAGCCTTTCATCATTTTCCATCAAGACAGAGTTTCCTTACAAACCAATCCTTCCTTTATGCCAAAGGTAGTATCCAGGGTAGCCTTGAATCAGGCTATCCACTTGCCTACCTTTTACCCCAATCCTCAAAACAAAGGGGATAGACTACTACATTCCTTGGACATTCACAGACAACTACGTTATTATTTGGACAGAACAAAGCCTTTCAGAAAGTCAGAGCAACTCTTTGTGTCCTATGCTACAGGGGCTCAAGGGAAGCCTATTTCCAAACAGACAATCTCAAAATGGATAGCCCACTGCATATGCTTTTGTTACTCTCTTCATGGTAAAACTGTACCTGCAGGCATCAGGTCTCACTCCACAAGGGCCACAGCTACCTCTGCAGCTTTCCTCAGGGGGGTTCCTACCAAAGATATTTTGGAAGCTGCCACTTGGAGTTCCGTGCATACTTTCTCCAAGCACTATCACCTGCCTTTATACTCCAAATCTAGAGCAGGTTTTGCCACTGCAGTTTTGCAGGGCATCCTGGCTCCTCCTAGTTCCACCTATTGCCTACCACCCCTTTTTTAGCTGTGGTATTCTACCCATCTGTTATGACTGCAGCTGTATGCACGATGAACATAGTACAGTTTTGTACCTACCATAAATGTAGATGTTCGAGTGCTAATACAGCTGCAGTCCTGGTTTCCCTCCCTCCTTCCCCTCTGGAACAGGCCTAATGGCTAACACATCCTCATACAACCTGATGGGGGTATTCTTATATGGTGTATTTGCTTGTAACTAATGTATTTTGATTATACTGTATTGCATTATTTCATAAATATATGTATTGCCTTCCTTGTGGGGGCACCTGACATCTGGGGCAAGAAAAACTGAAGAAAATGGCGTTGGCTGGTTCTTTTATACCCCTGTCGCACTGGCGTCAGGGAAGAAGCGACGACAACCGACGCCGGACCTAGACTTTGGTATTCGGCCGACCGAGGACCTGCCTGACGGCAGGAAAACCCATCTGTTATGACTGCAGCTGTATTAGCACTCGAACATCTACATTTATGGTAGGTACAAAACTGTACTTTTACTGATCTACTGCACGTGCATATCGAACTTATGTCCCCATACTTACACAGTATGTAAGAGAAGCAATGGAGAATAAAGAATCGCTGTTGCTGCTTTTGTTTTGTTTTTTTTTTTCTGTCAATTTTTTATGAGGAACACTGCAGAAATGCAATGAAAATCAGGTATGTTTCTGTTTTTCTATTTTTGAGAACATACCTGATTTTTCTGATGTTTGGCACTGTCCTTCAGCATTTTCCAGTAGAAAGTCTAGCCTCTCAGTGGTACTTCAACCGCTGGACTTTATTCTGATTGTATATGCTCGATTTGCATCTGGCATGCTGGTTGGGCTATGGAATTAAAGGGCTTGATGTTCTTCATTTTTCACTGTTGCAGTCATCACATTTGGGTTATCTGCTTGCAGGTAGCCCTCAGTCGGCCTGATTATCAAAGTCTTGGGTCCTGCGTCAGTTGCTGTCTCATCTTCCATGACATCAGGTAGTCAGGGGTATAAAGCATGCAGCCGACGCCATTACATCAGTCTTTCTTGCCGTGTGGTGCCCGAAACAAAAGCAGTTTGCAAGTGCTGGTCGGCCGACCCTTGAAATTTTCGTTTTCGAGTTTCAGATCCGAAGTCTTCAACTAAGCTAAGTACCTCGTTGGGGATCCTTTTTCTTGCTCTAAACCAATGTCAGTAAAAGTTAACAATTTTATTTCTTGTGGAAAGCAAATACCTCATAAAGACGAAGTCTTCAACTAAGCTAAGTACCTCGTTGGGGATCCTTTTTCTTGCTCTAAACCGATGTCAGTAAAAGTTAACAATTTTATTTCTTGTGGAAAGCAAATACCTCATAAAGATTTTCATTCGTACTGCATTTCTTGCCTGGGCCCAGACCACGACGTACCTCTTTGTCGGTTTTGTGCCTTATTCAAACCTCGTACTATTCGTCGTCTGTTCATTTTCGCATCTTAATATTTTGGTACTCTGTTCAATTATCCAGAAATGGCTTCGGTAAGCCACTCGACTACCAGTATTCCGAAAAAACGCAAAGATAAAGACAGAGACAGACCACATAGGTCCAAAGCTGCCGATGATGCTTCTCCTAAGCTAGTCGCCAGTTCGCTGGTACTCAGTGAGGTGCTTTCACAGCCCCTGATACCCGCTACTTCAGATTCACAGGTCTCTACTGAGACCCATTCGGAGTCTGGTATGCCACAAGATGCTTCTTTGAATGTATAACCTGCGGATGTCTCTACCCTGGATGGGTCCAGAGGTGCTGTGCAGGCACCAGCTTCTGAGGGTGTATTCAGGCCTACTGACTTGCATATTAAACTGATGCCATCTTCTTCTTCAAGGCCTAAAACTCGATCCATGCCTAGAAAACCGGCGCCCAGACCGCATGGTCAGGCCCCTATGCCTAAAAAATCACTGATAAGAATGGCTGAAGACCTTATTACTCTAATCAGGGGAAGCCACCCTTCTCCCTCGAAGAGACCTAAGACTGATTTTCCTTCTGATTCTTCTAAACAGGATTCTGAATTTTTTTTTTCCTCTGATGACCAGGAGTTGCCCTTATCTACCTGTGAGGATTCTGATGCAGAGGACTCCATTCCCTTTGCTTCCCCTCCAGAGAATTTCTCTTTTGGTGAAACCTTGCATACTCTTAGGGAGCATTTCCACTGGGAAAGCTAGGATTACTCTGACTCCAGAAAGAGGTTTAGGGAATTCTTACTCCTACCTCAACACAGGCCTTTAGCTATCCCTCGTGTAGTGGACATCGTAGATGATGCCTTCTCGGAATCTAGCCTGGCCCCTGACACTTTACCTCCTTCTCCCAGAAAACCTGATAGGTATTACAGGGTACCTACTCTTACAAGTTCCTCTGTAAAAATCCTACTGCGGATCCTGAGACCATTTCACAGGGACCCAAGGGCATTACGGCTGCTACTGCCAAAAACCCTATTCCCTCTGATAGCGATTCCTGGGCCCTGGACAGATGAGTTAAGAAGGTATACACTTCTGCAACTTTGGCCATTAAGGCCTTAAACTGCCAGTTTCATATGTTAGTATCGGCAGCATATTATTGGATTGCTTAAACAGAAAATGATGTTAATTCCTGACTGTGCTGAAAATAAAGAATTACAGGATTTAATGCATTCTGCTGAACAAGTTGGAAAACATACTTTGCAGTGTGGTTTTGATTCATTAGAGGCATCTTGCAGGGCTGCTGTCACTGGGTCTGTACTTAGAAGGCATGCTTGGCTTAAGGAGCAATCTTTGCCAGAACATGTTAAAGCTAAATTACTGGATGCTCCCTTAAACCAAGACTGCCTGTTTGGCAACAAAGCAGAAATAGTACTTAAAAGCATGGAGTAAAAAGCTAAATCTATGCAAACTGTTAAAGATTTCCTGCAAGTACAGTCTCCCGGATTTAGTAGGCATTGGCCCTCTAAGAATTGGTCCTTTCCTGTCTCTTCCAGGCCTTCTTAGTCCAAACCCAGAACCAGCAGAACACTTCTAAAGCTGGGAGTAGTAAGACTTCCCCCCTGTGGTAAACTGTCTCAATGACTTAACTTTAAACTTTCCAAGCCCTGCTCTACTGACCGTTTCTTTAGGGGGGAAAGATCACCCTACATGCAAAAAATAGGGAACAAATTACCCAAGACAACTGGGTTTTAAATAGTTTCCCAAGGATACAGATTCCTCTTCCACTCCTTACCAACCCTTAACGGTTGGCCAGACCTACACCTAAATCAGTGGGCAGAGGCTCAAAAGCAAGTTCTCTCTCTTCTAAGCATCAGGGCTATTCAACCTGTCCCAGAAGAAGAATGGGGGCAAGGTTTCTACTCAAGACTTTTCCTGGTACCCAGAAAAGACAATTCCTGACATCCCATCCTGGACTTGTCTATCCTAAACGCTTTTTTGGTAATCCCAAAATTCAAAATGCTAACTCTTCATCAGCTGCTTTCCATGCTAGGCAAAAATACCTGGTTGGCAATACTGGATTTAAAGGAAGCCTACCTGCACATCCCAGTAAGGGAATCTTGCAGAAGATACCTACGCGTCAGAGCAGGCTACATGCACTATCAGTTCTCTGCACTGCCCTTTGGCTTATCTACTGCGCCCGGGGTATTCACAAAGTGCCTAGCTCCAGTCATTGCATTTTGCAGGCAAAGAAATATTTAAATATACCCTTACCTGGACGATTGTCTAATTCAGGCAGAAAGCCAGGATATACTATTAATTCATCTGGTATTTTTAAAGAAATTACTAACATCTCTGGGGTACACCATAAACGAAAAGAAATCACATCTTGTACCCTGCCAACAAATTGTATTCCTGGGAGCAAACTTGAATACTACTTCCCAGATGGCCTACCTCACGCCAAAGAAACAAGTTCATTTGACAGCCTAATTCAAACTACTGGCCACAGTGACCCAGATATCTGCAAGGGAAATACTGCAAGCCCTGGGGTTCACGGCCTCTTGCATTCTAATTCCATATGCAAGACTGCATATGAGGAAACTGCAGTGGTATCAAAAAAGCCTATGGTGTCAACATTCACAGGACCTAGAATCAATGGTTCCTATCATACCTTGTCTAAAGATAGAGTTCCTTTGGTGGGCAGAGGCCTGCCACCAAAACAAGGGACTGCCATTCACTCTACCCCCTGCTGCCCAAACCCTAACAACAGACGCATCAGACTATGCATGGGGGGCTCACTTGGCAGGGCAGTGCATTCAGGGCAAATGGAACCCAAGTCAAATGCACCTGCATATCAATCAGAAAGAAATGTTAGCTGTACAGAATGCTCTGACAGCCTTCAAGGACCACATTCTTCTAGGACAATTATTGTTTAAGACAGACAACACCACTGTTATGTGGTACATAAACATGCAGGGGGAACCCACTCATACCCTCTCTGCAGACTATCCATGGCTCTGTGGAACACAGCCTTGAGCTACCAAGTGCACCTACAAGCTCATTTCCTGCCAGGCAAGCTAAATACACTGGCAGACGACCTAAGCAGAAATCTCATGAACCCACAAGAGTGGAAATTGGAACCAAAGATATTCAACATGTTGAGAAACAAATGGGGGAGCCCAGAGATAGACCTATTTGCCTCCCCTCAGAACTACCAATTGGACAAATTCTGCACAAGGCTCCCCACAAGCTTGGAAAGTGGATGCCCTGTCCTTCACCTGGAAAAATCTTCACCTGGAAAAACCTATCAGTTTATGCCTTTCCCCCTTTGCCTCTCCTCTCCTCTCTAAAGTGTTACTAAAGATCAAACAGGACAAACCAAGGACAATATTGATTGCACCAGACTGGCCACGCCAACACTGGTGCCCCCTTTTGCGCAGTGTGTCACTGCTGGCACCATGGCACCTGCCTCAGACCCCTGCCCTACTGTCCCAGCAGGAGGGCCAGATTCTGCACCCACAGCTTCAAACCCTAAACCTTGCAGCCTGGATAATTACCTGATCTCTCTGTTACCATCCCTCAGTAAGCAAGTGATGGATGTCATTCTGGAGGCAAGGAGGCCTAGTACTATAAAATCCTATGTGAAAAATGGAAAAGGCTCTGTTCCTGGAGCCAAACTCAGGGGATGGGCACAGCTGTTCCCAATTTACCGCATATTCTTCAATACTGAACTGAGATGCTTCACAAGGGCCTTTCCTTTTCTTCCATCAAAATTCATGCCTCGGCCATTTCAGCACATTACAATACAGAGCCATCCCTCTTCTCTCATCCACTGCTGAAGCAATTCCTCAGAGGGGCCAAAAACTTGAGACCACCCAGGAGAGCCCCTACTCCAGCCTGGGACCTTAATTTTGTTTTGGAAAAGCTCACTCTACCTCCCTTTGAGCCATCTGCAAATGCAGAGTTGAAATTCCTTTCTTGGAAAACAGCTTTCCTTCTAGCCATCATTTCAGCAAGAAGGGTGTCTGAGTTACAGGCCCTCATGGCAGTGGAGCCTTTCATCATCTTTCATGCGGACAGGGTGTCCCTCAGGACCAATCCTTCCTTTATGCCCAAGGTGGTATCCAGTGTGGCCCTTAATCAGTCCATTCATTTGCCAACCTTCTTTTCTAATCCACAGAACAAAGGGGAACGAATGCTGCACTCCTTGGACGTGCACAGACAACTTAGATTTTACTTGGACAGGACTAAGTCTCTCAGGAAATCTGAACAGCTGCTGGTTGCATTTGCTGCAGGGGCAGAGGGGAAGGCCATTTCAAAGCAAACCATTTCTAAGTGGATAGGCCATTGCATTCATTTCTGCTATAAGCACCATGGAAAACCTATCCCACAGGGGATAAGACCACATTCCACCAGGGCTGTATCTACCTCTACAGCCTTTCTCAGAGGTGTCCCTACCAGGGAAATCCTAGAAGCTGCTACCTGGAGTTCTGTGTACATACCTTCACCAAGCATTAGCACTTGCCAATTTTTTCTAAATCCAGAGCTGGCTTTGCCACTGCAGTCTTGCAGGGCCTTATAGCTGGTCCTAATGCTATCTAATTGCCTCCTCCCATCCTTAGCTTTGGGAATTTACCCAAATGTGATGCCTGCAACAGTCAAACAAGAAGAACATAGTACAGTTGTGTACACTTACCATAAATGTAGATGTTCGAGTGTATTCACTGTTGTAGTCCTGGTTACCCTCCCTCCAGCCCCCTGACTTCTATTGAATATACCTCTGTTCTTGTTTGCCATGCTTAAAGCTTTCTGGTGTATTTGCTTTTTGTTGGAGGTGTAACCTTTTATATAATTGCTTCCCATTATGGGGGAACCTGACATCTGGGCAAGAAAAACTGATGTAATGGCGTCAGCTGCATGCTTTATACCCCTGACTCCCTGACATCGTGGAAGATGAGACAGCAACCGACGCAGGACCCAAGACTTTGATAATCAGGCCGATTGAGGGCTACCTGCAAGCAGATAACCCAAATGTGATGACTGCAACAATGAATACACTCGAACATCTACATTTATGATGTGTACACAACTGTACATTTTTGAATACATATGAGCCATCATTGTATACTATATACCCTGCATAGTGGTAAAATGGTGCAATTTGAAAATGGCAACTTGGTTATATAAATAAGTAAGTAAAAAGGAAAGCTACTGCCGATATTAAGTTTTTGTTTTACTATGCTGAGAAGATACTTAATGAAAATGAAGAGCAGTAGCAGAAGTTGAATTATTACATATGATCTGGGATTTGGAGATGGATAAGTTAAATTAACGCCAGCAGTGTCTTGGCGAAAAATAAAACATTTTCTTTTTACATCAGAGCAGGCTTTGTTGTGGATTGTTATACCGCTAGTGAGCTTTCACTTGACTAGTAGCTATATTGTGAAAAACATTTTGAGAAGAATACCTTATTGCTGTGAAAGTTTCAGGTTTTGCTTGTCTGGCATGTTATATCAGGTTACACACACACAGAATTTCCTTTAAGTCACAAACAAGGCTGCCTTTCTTGTTCTGTATTTACACAGCTAGGGGATATGGCTGTGCAGTAGGCTGAAGTAACCATTAGTTTATCACCATGTAACGTCTTTCAAATGAGCTCTCACCTCCTAAGAGCAGCACATTGTTTTACATTTGATATTTTTTGAAATGGATATACGTATAAGTTTGCAGTTTTAATTAATGTCTTTGAGCAAGCCTGCCATCACAGACCACTCGATCGATTCATTCATTTTGATTTGCTTGACTGATTGGATACTATTCTGGGGGCTTGTACCTCACAGTAACCTGTTTATTCCCTTTAAGGGAAGGCCACAGGGTTAGGGTCCCAACTCTTTTTTCTTTTTTTTTTTTTTTTCTTTTTTATACTTTAGAGCTGAGCATTTTGTAAGCTGCACCATCCCCAGACCCTCAAAAGAGACTGCAGTGTCCTTTTGCCCTTGGTTAAAGGAACCATTTTCGTCTTTCTCAGTCTCCCTTTGGGAAGGAGATTCTGAGGAGCCAGAGATATTTCTTTCTGAGTTGCATAAATATAGAAAAGTCTTATCTGGATGCTATCTTTTTGGGAAAGATAGTCTTGTGAGACCTTCTAGGTTCTGGCATTTTACCCATCTTCATTCACCTTTGAAACTACTAAATCCCTTTCTTAAGAGGAATGATGAGAGGAACCTTGAGTAACTGAACCATCAGATTCAAAAATCTGTCATATATCATGCCAGTTGTTTTTCATGTTTCACTGTTGCAGTCATTACATTTGGGTAATCTGCTGGCAGGTTGCCCTCAGTCGGCCTGATTAACAAAGTCTTGGGTCCTGCGTCGGTTGCTGTCCCTTCTTCCATGATGTCAGGTTGTCAGGGGTATAAAACATGCAGCCGATGCCATTACATCAGTCTTTCTTGCGCGGTGGCCGAAGCAGAAGCAAGTTCGCAAGTGCCAGTCGGCCGACTCCTGAAATTTTCGTTTTCGAGTTTCAGAACCAAAGTCTTCTACTAAAAGCTAAGTACCCCGTTGGGGAAACTTTTTCTTGCTCCTTTCTGATGTTAATAAAAGTTAATAATTGCATTACTTGTGGGAAGCAAATACCTGATAAGGATTTTCATTTGTACTGTATTCCTTGCCTAGGCTCTGACCACGACGTACCTTGCTGTCAGTTTTGTGCTTTATTTAATCAGCGCACTATCCGTCGTCGGTACATTTTTGCATATAAATATATTTTGGTTCTTGGTTTAATTATCCAGAAATGATGTCGGTTAGCCATCCGACTACCGGAATACCAAAAAAAAACGCAAAGAAAAAGACAGAGACAGGCCATTGAGGTCCAAAACTGCCGACAACGCTTCTAAGCCAGTTCGCCAGTACTCAGTGAGGCACTTTTGCAGCCCCTGATAACTCGCTACTTCTGATTCGCAGGCCCCTACTGAGACCCATTCGGAGTCCGGTATGCCGCAAGATGCTTCACATATGGAACCCGCAGATGTCTCTACCTTGGATGGGTCCGGAGTCGCTGAGCAGGCACCGGCTTCTGAGGGTGTATTCAGGCCTACAGACTTGCATATTAAACCGACTCCATCTTCAATACTAAGGCCTAAATCTCGATCTATGTCTAAGAAATCGATGCCCAGGCCACATGGTCAGGCCCCTATGCCTAAAAAAACAGATGATCAAAATGGCTGAAGATTTAATTATTCTAATCAGGGGTAGTCAACCCCCACCCCCACCCCCCACCCAAGAGGCCTAGGATTGAACTTGACTATGAATCTTCTAAACAGGACTCTGTTTCTTCTGACTCTTCTAATGATCTGGATTTGTCCATACCTACTTATGAGGATTCCATTCCCTCTGCTTCTCCACCTGAGGATTTCTCTTTTGGGGAAACTCTACATACCTTAAGGGAGCATTTCCACTGGGAAAGTCGGGATTTCTCTGAATCCAAAAAGATGCTTAGGGATTCTCTTCTTTCTCAGCATAGGCCTTTGGCTGTACCTCCTGTACTAGACATTGTTGATGTGTTTTCGGAATCCAGTATGGCCCCTGATTCCTTACCTCCAGCCCCTAGCAAACCAGACAGGTACTACAGGGTTCCTGAGTCCCACAGATTCCTTTTCAAATATCCTGTTGTGGACCCTGAAACCATTTCTCAGGTCCACAAGGGCATTAAGGCTTCTACTGCTACAAATCCTACCCCTTCTGATAGCGACTCCAGGGTGCTGGATAGGTGGGGGTAAAAAGGTTATTACTTCTGCAACTTTAGCAATCAGGGCTTTAAACTGTCAATTCCATATGCTAAAATATCAACAGCATATCATGGGACTGCTTAAACAGAAAATGATGTTAATTTCTGACTGTGTGGAGAATAAAGATTTGCAACATTTATTGCATTCAGCTGAACAAGTTGGCAAACATACTTTGCAATGTGGTTTTGATTCTTTAGAGGCCTCTTGCAGGGCGGCTGTTACTGGGTCAGTGCTTAGAAGGAATGCTTGGCTTAAGGAGCAATCTCTGCCTGACCATGTTAAAGCAAAACTTTTGGATGCTCCTTTACAGCAGGACCGCCTGGTTGGCAATAAGGCTGAAGACGTCCTAAAAAAGATGGAAGATAAAGCTAAATCTATGTAAACTGTGAATGATTTCTTACAAGTACAACCTCCTACATTTAGTAGGCACTGGCCTACCAAGAACTGGTCTTTTCCAGCTCTTTCCAGAGCCACTCCAGCCAAACCCAGACATTCCAAAAGCACCAGGTTTCAGTCCCAAGGAACTTTCAGAACTAAGCAATGGGGTACTTCCACTTCCAAATCTGGAAACAACAAGGCACCTCCCTATGGTAAACAGTCTCAATGACTTCCCTTTACTGTTACCAAGCACTTACCTCTTAGCCGCCCCTTTGGGGGAAAACTGGCTATTCATTCCAGAAGCTGGCAACTTATAACCCAGGACAAATGGGTGTTAAATATAGTGTCCCAGGGATACAGATTTCATTTCCACACGCTGCCAACCCCAAACGGGTGGCCAGACTTACCCCCAAATCAGTGGGCAGAGGCTCAGAAACAAGTATTTTCCCTCCTAAACATGGGTGATATTCGACTAGTACCAGAAGAGGAAAAGGGACAAGGTTTCTATTCCAGACTTTTCCTGGTACCCAGAAAAGACAAATCACGGCGTCCAATTCTGGACCTGTCTACTCTAAACACCTTTCTGGACATTCCAAAATTCAAGATGCTGACTCTTCACCAGTTACTTCCTATGCTAGGCAAGGATGCCTGGTTGGCAATTCTAGATTTAAAAGAAGCTTACCTGCATATCCCAATCAGGGTATCTTGCAGAAGTTACCTACGCTTCAAAGCAGGCTGCATGCATTATCAGTTCTCTGCACTGCCCTTTCGCTTGTCTACTGCGCCCAGGGTATTCACAAAGTGCCTGACTCCAGTAATTGCATTTTGCAGGCAAAGAAATATTCAGATATACCCATACTAGGCAGAAAACCAAGCCATTCTTCTAAAACATCTGGCATTTGTAAAAAGAGTTCTAACTTGTCTAGGGTACACCATAAACGAAAAGAAATCACAACTGGTACCCTCTCAAAAAATTACATTCCTGGGTGCAAGCTTAAATACAACTGCCCAGATGGCTTTCCTAACGCCAGAAAAACAAATTCATTTGGTGACTTACTTCAAACAGGTGGCCAGAAAAACCCTGCTATCTGCAAGGCAAATACTGCAAGCCTTGGGGATGTTCATCGTGTTACCCTGCTGCAGTCATCACACTTGAGTTATCCTGTCGTCAGTCGGTCCCGCAGTCGGCCGGAATTCCAAAGTCTTGGTCCAGTATCGGTTGCTGTTGCTTCTTCCCTGACGTCAGTGCGCCAGGGGTATATATAATGCATCCGACGCCATTTTCTTCAGTCTTTCTTGCTGCGCGGTGCCCGAAGCAGAAGAAGTTCGCAAGTGCCGGTCGGCCGACTCCTGAGATTTTCGAAGTCGAATTTCAGATCCGAAGTCTTCAATAAAGCTAAGTACCCCATTGGGGAAACTTTTCTTGCCTCAGACCGATGTCAGAAAAAGTTGACAATTGTATTTCTTGTGGGAAGCAAATACCTCATAAAGATTTTCATTCTAACTGCATACCTTGCCTAGGTCCAGACCACGACGTCACTGGTTGTCGTTTTTGTGCTAGGTTTAATAAGCGTACTATAAAAAGACGCTTTGATTTCGCACAACACTACGGTAGAAAATTTAACTACACTATTCCGTCTGAGCAACCGACTACCGGCGTGCACAAAAAACGCAATGATAAGGACAGGCAGCCTAGACCCAAGCCAGACTCCGAGGCCTCGGCTGGTCCGGTCTTCGGTTCACCGGTCTTCAGTGAGGCTCCGACGCAGCCCCTGACTACCGCAGATCTGGAACCAGAGACCGCTTCGGAGCTTTTGGCGGAGAGTACTAGGCCGACGCAGATATTTTGTTAAGTCCCTACCGACGACACTGCTGAAAAAGATGTCGGTGCTGCAGAAACACCTTCGGTTTCTGAAGGTGTCTTCAGACCGACGACGGTCACCATAAAAACGTATCTTAAGACTAAGACTCCTATTAAACTTAAAAAGACTGCACTTCAGTCTCCAGTTCTAGGCCCCATGCCTAAGAAACAGATACTCAAAATGGCTGAAGATTTGATCTCTTTAATCAGGGGTTCCCAACCCACACCCGACAAAAGGCCTAGACAAGAGGAAGATTATGCCTCCTCTGAACAAGTGTCTCTTTCCTCAGGTTCCTCTGAGGACCAAGATTACTCCTTCTCCCCTTATGAAGATTCTGATGCTGAGGATTCTATTCCCTCAGCTTCTCCTCCTGAAGACTACTCCTTTGGGGAAACTTTACACACTATGAGGGAACATTTTCACTGGGAAGGTCAGGACTACTCTGACTCAAAGAAAAGACTCAGAGAGTTTCTTTTACTCCCCCAGCACAGACCACTTGCCATCCTCCCAGTTTTAGACATTGTGGATGCTGTTTACTTAGAATCCAGTTTGAACCCAGATTCTCTGCCTCCTGCTCCAGCCAAACCTGACAGATACTATAGAGTACCTGATTCCCACAAATTCCTTTATAAAAGCCCTGTTGCTGATCCAGAGACTATCTCCCAGGGTCCCAAAGGGGCTAAGGCTTCTATGGCAAAAAATCCTGTACCCTCTGAAAGGGACTCCAGAGCACTAGACAGGTGGGGGAAAAAGGTTTACACCTCAGCCACTCTAGCTATGAGGGCACTAAATTGCCAATTTCACATGCTAAAATATCAGCAATTTCTAATGTGTCAGTTAAAACAAAAAATGAGCACACTCCCTCAACAGTCTGAATTGAAAGAAATGCAGGATCTGTTGCATGAACAGGTGGGCAAACATACTTTATAATGTGGGTTTGATTCTTTGGAGGCTTCCTGCAGAGCAGCTGTCACTGGGTCTGTTATACGTCGGTATGCTTGGTTAAAGGAACAAACTCTACCTAATCATGTTAAAGCAAAACTTCTAGATGCTCCCTTACAGCAGGATGTTCTTTTTGGAGTTAAAGCAGAAGAAGTCTTAAAGAAAATGGAGGATAAGGCAAAATCTATGCAGACAGTCAAAGATTTTCTACAGGTACAGCCCCCTCGCTTCAGCAGAAATTGGCCAACAAAAAATTGGTCCTCTCCAGCTACTGACAGACCACAGAGGGGTAAATACAGACGTCCAAGAGGCAGAGGACAACCACAAGCCCAGTACAAACCTCGACAATGGGGCACTGCAACACAGAAGGGAGGAGAAGACAGGTCCCAAACTACCAGAAGGCAAACTCAATGACTTGCACCTCATCTGGCTAAGCAGCACTCTCTTGGCAGCCCCCTTGGGAGGAAAACTCGCACTTTTTTCAGACAACTGGCACAGTCACAAAGGACAAATGGGTCCTAGACATAATTTCACAAGGATACAGATTCCATTTTCACACCTTGCCAATGAAAAGAGGAATGCCAAACCTGCCACAAAATCAATGGGCAGAGGCACAAAAACAAATTACAGCTCTCATGGACATGAGAGCCATTCAACTGGTACCTACTCGAGAGCAAGGCCAAGGATTTTACTCAAGACTCTTTCTAGTTCCCAGAAAGGACAATGCCTGGAGACCAATTCTGGACCTTTCAATTCTAAACACTTTCTTACAAGTACCCAAATTCAAGATGCTAACACTACAGCAGCTTCTTCCCATGTTGGGCAATAAAGCATGGCTAGTAACGTTGGACCTCAAGGAGGCATACCTGCATGTCCCTATCAGACAAAAGTTGCAGAAGATACCTCCGTTTCATTGCAGGTTCAACCCATTACCAATTCTCTGCACTGCCCTTTGGCTTATCTGCTGCGCCCAGGGTCTTCACAAATTGCCTGACACCAGTAATTGCATACTGCAGACAAAGAGGAATTCAAATATACCCATACATGGACGACTGCCTCATCCAAGCAGAAAGCAAGGACATCCTCTTACAACATCTGGCTTTTGTAAAACATCTTCTAAGTTGCCTGGGGTACACAGTAAACGAAAATAAATCAAAACTAGTACCCTCACAAAATATGATATTCCTGGGTGCCAGCTTGAATACAATGGCCCAGAAGGCTTATCTGACGCCAGACAAAGAACTACAACTGACTCAATATTTCAAAACAATGGCAACAAAGACCCAACTACCTTCAAGAAAAAGTCGGCAGGCCTTGGGCTTCATGGCATCTTGCATACTACTAATACCATTTGCAAAGCTGCATATGAGGAAATTACAGTGGTACCTAAAAAGCGTATGGTCTCAACACAGCCACAGCTTGAACACAATGATATCTCTCATTCCCTGCGTACAACAGGAGTTTCTATGGTGGTCACAGGCATGTCACCTCAACAAGGGTCAGCCTTTCACCTTGCCCCCAGCCTGACAAACTATGACAACAGATGCATCGGACTACGCCTGGGGGGCACACATGACAGGACAGTGCGTTCAAGGCATATGGACTGCAGATCAAAGGAATCTGTACATCAATCAAAAAGAGATGCTAGCTGTACAGAATGCTCTGACAGCCTTCAAGAATCTATTACATCCAGGACAACTTACAATAAGGACGGACAACACCACAGTAATGTGGTACATAAACAAACAAGGGGGTGCTCACTCCTACCCTCTATGCAGGCAGGCAATGACCTTGTGGAACACAGCTCTAGCTTACCAAGTTCAGTTACAAGTTCAATTCCTGCCAGAAAAAAAGAACACATTGGCAGGCGACCTCAGCAGAAACATCATGGATCCCCACGAGTGGAAACTGGATCCACAAGTATTTGCAATGATAACTCAGAAATGGGGCCTTCCAGACATAGACCTGTTTGCCAGTCCTCAAAACTATCAACTAACAAAATTTTGTACAAGGACACTTCACCATCAAGCTTGGAAAGTGGACGCACTCTCATTCAGTTGGAAAAACCTTGACAGTATATGCCTTCCCTCCATTGCCTCTCCTCACAAAGGTGCTTCTGAAAGTCAGAAAGGAGAGACCACGACTGATACTCATAGCCCCAGACTGGCCACACCAGCACTGGTACCCACTATTGAGGAATATGGCCCAGGGCCCTCCTTGGATTTTGCCACAAATTGCCCATTTGCTCACACAGCAAAACAATCAGATTCTTCACAGCCAGCTCAAAACCTTAAATCTAGTTGCATGTCAAATCACCTAAGCATCCAGCCAGCTCCTCTTTCCCAAGCAGTTATGGATGTTATTCTGGAAGCTAGGAGGCCCAGCACCAGGAAGGCCTATTCGGACAAATGGAAAAGGTTTTGCGCCTGGAACCAAGCCAAAGGCCAAAACACACGTCAGCCTCACATGCCTCAGATTCTACAGTATTTAATGGAGATGTTGCACAAAGGACTTTCTTTTTCTTCCATTAAAATCCATGCATCAGCTATTTCAGCCCACTACAACACGGATCCACCCTTATTTTCACATCCACTTCTAAGGCAGTTCCTCAGAGAGGCAAAAAACATTAGGCCCCCCAGGAGAGCACCTACACCAACATGGGACCTCAATTCTGTTCTGGAAAAACTTACGCTACATCCCTTTGAACCAGTTTTCTCTGCAGATCTACAATTTCTATCATGGAAGACTGCCCTGCTGCTAGCAATAACTTCAGCTAGAAGAGTCTCAGAGCTGCAGGCACTAATGGCAGTGGAACCTTTCCTCATTTTCCATCAAGACAGAGTTTCTCTACGAACTAATCTTTCCTTCATGCCTAAGGTGGTTTCCAGTGTGGCTTTAAATCAAACCATCCACTTACCCACCTTCTTCCCAAATCCACAGAACAAAGGAGAAAGACTCCTGCATTCCTTGGACATTCACGGGCAACTTCGTTACTACTTGGATAAAACTAAGGCTTTCAGAAAATCTGACCAGCTCTTTGTATCCTATGCTACAGCTTCACAAGGAAGGCTATATCAAAAGAAACCATTTCCAAATGGATAGGACATTGCATTCGTTTTGCTATACCCATCATGGAAAACCAGTTCCTGCTACCATTAGGCCCCACTCTACCAGGGCAACAGCTACATCTACAGCCTTCCTCAGGGGGGTTCCAACCAAGGAGATTTTGGAAGCTGCAACTTGGAGTTCAGTACACACCTTTACCAAACACTATCACTTACCACTTTACTCTAAGACTAGAGCTGGCTTCGCCACTGCAGTTCTGCAGGGCCTTCTAGCCTCCTCTAACCCTCTATAACTCCTCCACCCATCCTTAGCTTTGGGATTCTACCCAAGTGTGATGACTGCAGCAGGGTAACACGATGAACATAGTACAGTTTTGTACCTACTATAAATGTAGATGTTTGAGTGTACACCCTGCTGCAGTCCAGGTTACCCTCCCTCCATCCCCTCTGATCTAACTGGCTAAATCTCTACAATACCTTCCTGATGTATTTGCTTATAGCTGGAGGGATTTTGTGTTTGTGCAAAAGATTACTTAATTTGGTACTAATTACTGACCACCTTTTTGGGGACACCTGACATCTGGGGCAAGAAAAACTGAAGAAAATGGCGTCGGATGCATTATATATACCCCTGGCGCACTGACATCAGGGAAGAAGCAACAGCAACCGACGCCGGACCAAGACTTTGGAATTCCGGCCGACTGCGGGACCGCCTGACGACAGGATAACCCAAGTGTGATGACTGCAGCAGGGTGTACACTTGAACATCTACATTTATGGTAGGTACAAAACTGTACTTTCTCCTGCATTCTTCTAATTCCATATGCAAGACTGCATATGAGGAAACTTCAGTGGTACTTAAAAAGTGTATGGAGTCAACATTGTCACAGCCTGAAAACAATGATTCCTATCATACCTTGCCTGCACCTAGAGTTCCTATGTCGGGCAGAGGCCTGCCACCAAAACAAGGGACTGCCATTCACAGCACCCCCTGCCACCCAAACCCTAACTACAGACGCATCAGACTATGCATGGGGGGGGCTCATCTGGCAGGGAAGTGCATTAAGGGCAAATGGAGCCCAAATCAAATGCACCTTCATATCAGTTAAAAAGAAATGCTAGCTGTACAGAATGCTCTGACAGCCTTCAAGGACTACTTTCATCCAGGACAATTACTGATAAAGACGGACAACACCACGATTATGCGGTACATAAACAAGCAGGGCGGTACACATTGCTACCCCCCTCTGCAGACTAGCCATGGCATTGTGGGACACGGCCTTGGGATACCAAGTACAACTTCAAGCTCAGTTCCTGCCAGGACAGCTGAATATTCTGGCAGACGAACTAAGCAGAAATCTCATGGACCCACACGAATGGAAACTGGAACCACGGATTTTCAACATGTTGACACGCAAATAGGGGGGCCCAGACATAGATCTTTTTGCCTCACCCCAGAACTACCAGTTGGAAAAATTTTGCAGAAAAATGCCTGGAAAGTGGATGCCCTGTCCTTCAGCTGGAAAAACCTTTCAGTCTGTGCCTTTTCCCCTCTGCCTCTGCTCTCCAAAGTTCTACTAAAATTCAAACAGGATAAACCAAAAATGATTTTGACTGCTGCAGACTGGCCTCGCCAACACTGGTACCCACTCCTGCGCAGTGTGTCACACTTTTCTCCGTGGCACCTGCCTCAGACACCTTCCTTACTCTCTCAGCAGGAGAACCAAATTCTGCACCCTCAGCTCCGAACATTGAATCTTGCAGCTTGGCTAATAACTTAAATTCCCCCTTAGCATCCCTCAGCAAACATGTGATGGATGTCATTTTGGAGGCGAGAAGACCTAGTACTAGACAATCTTATGCTGACAAATGGAAAAGATTCTGTGCCTGGAGAATCTCAAGGGATGAGCACAACAGTGCCCAATTTACCTCAAATTTTACAATACTTAACTGAGATGCTTCACAAGGGCCTTTCTTTTTCTTCCATAAAAATCCATGCCTCAGCCATTTCAGCTCATTACAACACAGAACCCCCACCACCACCACCACCTTCTCTGATCCTCTTCTAAAGCAGTATCTCAGAGGGGCCAAAAACTTGAGACCACCCAGGAGAGCTCCAACCCCTGCCTGGGACCTTAACTTTGTATTGGAGAAACTCACTCTACCTCCTTTCGAGCCAGCTGCTACTGCAGACTTAAAATTTCTTTCCTGGAAAACAGCCTTCCTTTTAGCAATCACTTCAGCTAGAAGGATATCTGAATTACAGACCCTTATGGCAGTGGAGCGTTTCATAATCTTTCATGCGGACAGGGTGTCACTCAGGACCAATCCATCATTCATGCCCAAGGTGGTATCCAGTGTGTCTCTTAATCTGTCCATTCATTTGCCAACTTTCTTTCCCAGTCCACAGAACAAGGGGGAGCGGATTCTGCATTCATTGGATGTACACAGACAACTTAGATTCTACTTGGACAGGACTAAATCTCGAAGAAAATCTGAATAGCTGCTGGTAGCATTTGCTGCAGGGGCAGAGGGGAAGGCTATTTCAAAGCTAACCATTTCTAAATGGATTAAGCCACTGTATTCATTTCTGTTATAAGTACCATGGAAAACCTATCCCCCAGGGGATCAGATCTCATTCCACAAGGGCTGCATCTACTTCAACAGCCTTTCTCAGAGGTGTTCCTACCAGGGATATCAGAAGCTTGCTACCTGGAGTTCAGTTCATACTTTCACCAAGCATTATGACTTACCAATTTTCTCTAAATCCAGAGCTGGCTTTGCCACTCGCCTCATAGCTGGTCCTAATGCTGTATAAATCCATCCTCCCAACCATAGCTTTGGGAATCTACCCAAATGTAATGACTGCAACAGTGAAACACGAAGAACATAGTACAGTTGTGTACACTTACCATAAATATAGATGTTCGAGTGTATTCACTGTTGCAGTCCTGGTTACCCTCCCACCAGCCCCATGTTTTTTTCTCTTACTATACCTCTACTTACGTTTACTATGCTTAAAAGCCTTTTTGGTGTATTTGCTTTTGTTTGGAGGTATATTTTTGTGTTTTTAATTGTATACATATATGTATTTTGCTCCCCATTTGGGAGGCACCTGACATCTGGGGCAAGAAAAACTGATGTAATGGCGTCAGCTGCATTTTTTATACCCCTGATAACCTGACGTCATGGAAGAAGGGACAGCAACCGACGCAGGACCCAAGACTTTGTTAATCAGGCCAACTCAGGGCAACCTGCCAGCAGATTACCCAAATGTAATGTCTGCAACAGTGAATACACTCAAACATCTACATTTATGGTAAGTGTACACAACTGTACTTTATGTTGCCTGGAAGCATCATGATTCAGCTGCATCTGTTCCCATAGAGGTAGATGCCCTCTGTAGACCTCAGAGACTGGAATGACATCCTAATGAAGCAAAGTCATTTTTGGGCTCTTCAGTCTTGTGCAAGTTTCACAAGCCACAACACCTTAGAACTTTCACTAGACAAGGAGTCCAAAGATTAGGACAAGGTGGTCAGTTGATTGTTCTCCTCTGCTGTTGGCCTGTAGGTCTCTTACTTGTGTGTTAGCCATTCCAATTCCATTCTTCAGTTAAGTCTTTAGGCATGATGGTTATCACAGTTTTCTAAAACAGCTTTCTTAAAGACTGGTTACTTTTCACTGTGCTGTTAATGTGGTTTAGACAACAGGCTCAGGAATGTGTTTGTACCAGATGGAATTGCTCAGACTATCCTCCTTCAAGGATGAACTGAGGCAGGCCATTTTATATGCCCTGTTCTTGAGTGAGGTCCTCTTTGGTGTTGAATCCAGGGGCTGGTCTTTCACTTCGAAAGAAAAAGTGAGTTTTAACTTCCATGGATCCTAGGGATTATTTTTATGGCACTTACCAGCTTCCTTCCCTTCTTATAGGCCTGCCTCATACTTAAAGAAGTCTTCATCATGGAATGAGGAAGACCCCAAGAAAAAAAGCCATAGCTGTGCCATGTTGTCTCCCAGGATACAGACACTACAGGAGCTATTCACACAATTCTGTCAACAAGCAGGCCTGCAGGTTAGAAGAACACTCTTCAGAATGACTGTTTCTTAGAGATGTAAGATGGTATCCTGGTTTACCTCTTAAAAGAGAGAAGGAAATTCTTGACTCTTGTATTAGGCTTTTTAGTGAAATAATCCCTCAACAAGGAGAGAGTGCCATGTTCATTCATAAATGCTCTAGTATGGCCAGAAAACACTAATAATACACCCAAACATTTTTGGTAAGTGTATGCCTTGAAACATAGACACTAAGATTGCTGTCATACTATATCCAGACCTAACACCATGTTGTTGACTTTCAAAAGACCTTGGGTAGGTGTTCATTCAAAAAAAAATTGTATAAAATTTAATAGATTAGTGTATTCCATTTCACTTTATTTTTTGCAGAGGTCTGTTTTGTGAGGAGCTGCGATATTGGCCCAGGTTTCTTAGAACGTGAGGGTAACCCAATCTAAGCATGAGTACAGTTTTTGTTTTCTACTCATGTATAAGCTAAACATTTTGAGGAGTAATATGAAAGCCCACACACTGGGGCAGCAAGATCAGTACAAGTGTTCAGGAAGCTTGATGTAACTCATCCTTTCCCGGGCTGATCATTTCATTAGAAGTTAGCTGCTGTAGTGATTATTTGATCTCCGTTCTGGATCTTTTTCCCAGTCCGCAACTAGGCTGGATGTTATATTATAGTATTGTTGCCAAGTTGTTCCTTCTGCATGGTAATGGTACCAGAATGTTGTTGCGCCACTGCTGTGATATAATGCTGTGATATGTCATAGTGATGTATCAGAGTAGTGCTATATGAAGGTACAGATGTTAAAATCCTGTGAAATGGTGGATCACTCCTGCCAGAGTATTCTTTTACCATAGATCTGATGACTTAATGCTGTGATTTTAAATAGTGTGAAAAATTGTGGGTTTTACCAGTGACCAGCAGGGTTTGACTTCAGTCATTGGTAATCCCAGCACCACACAACACTCCATAGTGACATGTTATCATATAGCGTGTTTAACTATTATATTTAAAATCTTTTTTCAATGAATGCATTATTTTGTTTTACTGCGTTGTAGGGAGCATTCATTGTAGATTTGGAGTACTGACCTTTCTGGGCATGTACAGAATAAGCACATTGTGTATATGCTGCAGAAGTTTATAGTGTGTTAGCAGTTCTTTTTTTTAAGTGGCTTGGAATTGTTACTGAAGAGGGTTTGTGTTGCTGCATCACTATTTTTGCGATATTTCTGTAATATAACTTTTTTGTGTTGAGGTTTCTGAAATTCACAGTGCTGCAGTAGTGATGAGTTCTTTTTAGAGAAGTTTGATTATTTTATAGGTAAAAACAAAGCTCATCCCTAACCCTATTCAAACGTAACTTGGACAAATGGATGAGAAATCACAAACTTACCCCTGGTTTGGCACCTATGTCTCTAAAGGACAGACTGTGGCTGTGAATGCGTAACATGTACAAGCCTGTATCATAACCTTAAAATTCCTTGAGGTATTGACACGTCAGCAATATTTTGGTAAATTTGGAGTAAGCTTGGCAAAGCTTAAAGTGGCTATTGGGCTGATAGCCTAGTAAGCACCTATGAATAAATGTTGTGTTAAAAATAATTTCTGTCTGGATTTTGTTTGTATAGTGGCAGATGGCCTTAAGTGTGCACTCATCCGTTTGGGTCTTAGTAGTTTTCTTTCTTTGTGCCCCCCCCACACTACCTATAGTGACTATCGGTCCCTTTCTTGGCAGGTTTTCTCTGTGGATAAAAATTTCATTTTATTGAATATACTTTGAGAAATGAACTAGAAACGTTATACAAAAAAAGTTAACATGGGAGTTACTTTAATAATATGCTCCTACCACTGTTATAAAATGGGCTCTAGTAGTAATGCTTCAAATTGATGTCTTTGATTGACAAAGGAACCTAAACAAATGGACTGCATCTGTGACAGGACCTGTAATAACTGGATGGATTTCCAAGATGGCTGCACAATGATCAGCAGCTTAATTTCAGCTCTCCCAGTGTGAAAAGAGAAACTGAGAAATAACAGCCAGTGAAGTTATCATTTTGGGTAAAATTCACCTGCTGGCTAGCAAGTAACACTGCCTGGATGTTAGCAAAGAAGAAATTTCTAGAACCTGAAAGAAAATCGTCCAGAAAAGGTGAAGAAAAAACACTAGCTGGGAAGTATACTGCAGCTGTTCAGCAAGCTGTGGGTTTGGTACAAGAGATGGCTTCCTGTAAATTAGAGGAAAAAATAAATCATTTGCACTCAGAGGTGATTTAATATAAATGGAACATTGAAGGATTATATCAATTCAAATAAGAAAAGACTGGAAAAATAAATGAAGATTTAATTAGCTATTCAGATGAACTGATAACTGCAAAAATCAAAATTTGAAGTAAAGAAAAGGCTGGCCGGCTAAGAGTTTCTTGATTAGAGCTGTTTAAAAAAAATGGTAGATTTAGAAGACAGAACATGCAGAGAGAACCTGAGATTTTCTGATGTACTAGAGGAATTAGAAGGAATAGACAGTATTACTTTTACGAAAGCCCAACTGGACTGGTATCCCACAGCAGCTGTTGTTAACTGAAAGAGGATTTAAAGTGTCTTATCCAGACTTGGCAATGAAAAAGCAGCCAAGACCTGTATTAGTAAAGATGTAGTCATTCCAGCAGAAAGCATTGATCCTGACAAACCTGTGGCAGAAGGGAGAAGTATAAAAAAATGAAGACTGCAGAGTGTTTGTGGACAATGATTATTCACTGTACACCAGAAGAAATGAACAGATGCACCACCAGTGAACTTCAAAGATAAATATATGTAGAAAAGAAAAATCCCTGGAACCAAGGCAGGTACGGCACGCAACACTCGATTTAATGTAAAATTAAAAACATCAAGTTTAAAAACTTTCACACAGAGGGCTTCCTCAGACATATGAACTAGTATAAGAATAAACAAGTAGGTTTAAATAGCAGTTTGAATTTGTTAATTGCATTTGTCATGTGATTTTAAACACAATTTTGTTTTCTCTCTCAGTAAAGGTTTTAAAGAGACAGTGTCATTCAGACCTGGTGAGATATGAGCCTTCAAGCTTACTATCCAGTTAAATTATGCTTTCTCAGTTCTGTGCACAATGCCTCTGCCTGTTATGTTCTCAAACAATACTTTTCATATCTTAAATTTAAAATTATGCTGGATTCCTTGCTCAGATTTGTTTAAAAGAGCATTAGTAGGTATAGTCGATTTATTTCAGAAATGTGTTTAGCTATACGATCCTTTAATTTTTGGTTAGATTTACCTACATAATAGTTGCACTGGTCATATTTAGCTAGATATACTAGATTCATGGTATTACAGTTCCTGTGTGCTTTACAACTACTTTACCAGTTACAGGATGAGAAAATGTTTTACAAGTCTCTATGTATTTACAAAAAACACAATTACCACATTTATATGTGCCTCTTTTAGTGGAATTACTGGAAAATCAGAAGTTACACGCGGTGGTGGTGCTGCGGTAGCGTTGGCGCCTCACAGTAAGACACTGTCCGGTTCGATTCTCTGCTAGAGCATCTTCTGCGTGGAGATATGTGTGAATGGGCGTACCTTCGTTGAAGGTTGTGCGTCAGGGCTGGTAACTCTGCACGTAAAAATCAACTACCAGTCATTAGCGGACCGGAGTTCCGCTGTGGTGACCCCTAACTGGGAAAAGCTGAAAGACGCAACAACAACAACTGGAAAATCAGAAGTTGGGTTGCTCTCTGTAGCACAGCCTATGTTTCAAGTTGGTGTTTCTCTTGTGTGAAAACCTAGGTTGATGGGTGACAAAATTGCTTGGCTCTGGGACATCTTAAAGTACGTGCCAGTATGCAAGTATAATTTGCTTAACAGCAGGAGTGTTTTTTATTGTTAGTCAAAATACATCTGGCATTGTTTCCAATTTATTTGGTATTCATAACATGTTTTGAGGAGAACTTTTTTGCTAGAGAATTTTATGTTCTAATCTCTTCTTGTGCAGCCTCAAGCTCACCCCTATTTCTATAAAGTCTACTGTCATGTTTTTCATCTGCTCATCCATAGTAGGGTCAATTGTATTTAACTTTGCTACTCTTAGGAACTGGTTATTCATTACATTCCTAAAGGTGAATTGAGGGTGCATGCTAGTTCTATGTAATAAACCATTCCTCAACTGGGTTCTTATACAAACAAGTGTCAGTACAATTGGTAATGTCTAAAATGTCTATCTTATCTGAAGAGAAACATTTTCTTTTCTACATATTCACAGTGCACCAGGCAGAAGAGAAGCAAATTTATCCCAGCTATCTAGGTATGTCGAGAGATTGATATGAGATTCAAATGTTGTATCAAGTTGTCTTCAGAATATTTTTCCTAGGGGATCAAAGACTTATTTGTTTGTAGAATAGGCTAAGGAGGAAATAAAAAAAACTTTTAACAGAAAGAGATCATAGACATTGCCAGTGAAAACTCTCCCAGTTTTCCAAAGGAAAATGCTAAAAAAAGCACAGGATCATACCTCTCAACCTCTTAGTGCAAGAAATCTGGACAAAACTCTAACAAAATGGGGGGGCAAATGCCCAAAAATAGGGACATATTTTAAATATTGCTCTTACAAACTTAGAAAGTTGTTAGAGTAACATTGTTTAACGTGTTTTCTGAAGAATTTGAAGTCTGAAACTCAAATGTATTTCATTATTTAGTTCCTAAAACCCTCCGATCATCCCAGTGATATAGCAAAAAGACAAAAAAATTCTGAAGCTGATAAAGGAACCAAATAATGTGATAAGTTGAGCAAAATTGAGTAAAAACACACTGGTTCCACCTGGCTGTATAAATATCAGAAAATAATTTATTCCAAGGAAAAACAAGTGAGTGCCTTCACGGATGTCATCCGCTTCATCAGACTAGAACTGATGAAGCGGATGATATCCGTGAAAGTGTTCACTTGTTTTTCCTTGGAATAAATTATTTTCTGATATTTATACAGCCGTGTGGAACCAGTGTGTTTTTACTCAATCATCCCAGTGATATGCCAGAAACTATAAACTTTGAGGAATAGACCAAAAATATGAGGCAAAAGTCTGTACATTCTGCGAAAATCTGGACAGAGTTGAGAAGTATGCACAGGATTTGACAAGGAGAGTCAGGAGTACTTTGGACTTCAGTCAGAGTCTGGTGTTGGGAGATGGAGGTGAACAAGATGAAAGCCAGCAACACTACAATTAGTAAATACATGGGAGATTATAAAGCAACAGTCCCATTTGTGAATTAACTTTGCAAGAAAAGGTGGCTGAGCAAGGTTGGACTTTTGCTGAATTTGTTAAACTTGTGGGTAGATTGTAAAGCATATAGTCTGTGTAATATAATTAATGTTTAGAAGGACACTAAAGGGGAAAATAAATAAGTAAACAATTTTTATTATTTGGATAAAACATTTTGTGATATAAACTGCATGTTATATAGTAAAGCAGCTTTGTATAGTGTGTATCAGGGGTATTTTAAATATGGGGGGAGTCTTTTCATTGACTGTTGTATATGTCAACGATTTTATTAAAGTAAAGCACTTTTTTAATTGTGAGAAATATAGCCTTTACAGTATAATGAAAAAAGGGTTGGACAGAAGCAATATTAAGTTAATATGCTGTGACCGTGGGCTGCTAGTGTGGAAGTGGAATGGAAAAGTGCATTTATTAGGTAGAATGAAGAGAATTTCTCTTATTTTTTACAAGGGTGGATGTCTACATTAATGCCCTTGGCTTAAGCTATAAATATAAACAGAGTTTTTTTATAAGCGAATACGCTTGAAAAATAAAACAAAATGATGACATGAAAAATGCTAAGTTCCTTGCATCTGCAAAGATGGTAGCTTGTTTTTTTTCCATTAGCAAATGTTTTAAGTGGGAGTCAGAAAGCCTGCAGCTGAAGGCAGTTGTACACTCTGTTCTTAGTGAAATTCAAAAATATTCCTTTATGCATCTGTACAGAAGATGTTCATCGTGTTACCCTGCTGCAGTCATCACACTTGGGTTATCCTGTCGTCAGGTGGTCCCGCAGTCGGCCTGAATTCCAAAGTCTTGGTCCGATGTCGGTTGCTGTCGCTTCTTCCCTGACGTCAGTGCACCAGGGGTATATAGGAGGCATCCGACGCCATTTTCTTCAGTCTTTCTTGCCGCGCGGTGCCCGAAGCAGAAGCAGTTCGCAAGTGCCAGTCGGCCGACACCTGAGATTTTCGAATAGAGTTTCAGTCTGAAGTCTTCAAAGCTAAGTATCCCGTTGGGGAACCTTTTCTTGCCTCAGTCCGATGTCAGAAAAAGTTAACAATTGCATTTCTTGTGGGAAGCAAATACCTCATAAGGACTTTCATTCTTATTGTATACCTTGCCTAGGCCCAGACCACGACGTCACTGGTTGTCTGTTTTGTGCTAGGTTCAATAAGCGAACTATAAAGCGACACTTTGATTTCGCACGACACTACTTCGGTAGGAAATTTAATTACACTATGCCGTCTGAGCAACCGACTACCGGCGTGCATAAAAAACGCAAAGATAAAGACAGGCAGCCTAGACCCAAGCCAGACTCCGAGGCCTTTGCTGGGCTGGTCGCCGGTTCTCTGGTTTTCAGTGAGGTGCCTACGTAGCCCCTGGCTACCGCAGAATTGGAACCCCAGACCGCTTCGGAATCTCTAGCAGAGAATTCTAGGCCGACGCAGCCATTTTCTTTAGGCCCTACCGACGGCATTGAAGGAGATGCCGGTGCTGTAGAAACACCTTCGGTTTCAGAAGGTGTCTTCAGACCGACTACTCTCACCATAAAATCTTATGCTAAGCTTAAGACTCCTCTAAAACCAAAAAAGACTGCACTTCAGTCTCCAGTTCAAGGCCCCATGCCTAAGAAACAGATGCTTAAAATGGCTGAAGATTTGATTTCTTTAATCAGGGGTTCCCAACCCCCCCCCCCTGACAAAATACCTAGACAACAGGAGGATTATGCCTCCTCTGATCAAGTGTCTGTTTCCTCAGGCTCCTCTGAGGAACAGGATTACTCCTTTCCCCCTTATGAAGATTCTGATGCTGAAGATTCCATTCCCTCAGCTTCTCCCCATGAAGACTATTCCTTTGGGGAAACCTTACATACCATCAGGGAACATTTCCACTGGGAAGGTCAGGACTACTCAGACTCAAAGAAAAGGCTCCGAGAGTTTATTTTGCTCCCCCAGCACAGACCACTTGCTATCCCCCCAGTTTTAGACATTGTGGATGATGTTTGCTTAGAATCTAGTCTAAATCCAGATTCTCTGCCTCCTCCTCCAGCCAAACCAGATAGATACTATAGAGTGCCTGACTCACACAAATTCCTGTACAAAAGCCCTGTTGCTGATCCAGAGACAATCTCCCAGGGTCCCAAAGGGGCTAAGGCTTCTATGGCTAAAAATCCTGTACCCTCTGAAAGGGACTCCAGAGCACTAGATAGGTGGGGGAAGAAGGTTTACACCTCAGCTACTCTAGCTATGAGAGCACTACATTGTCAATTTCACATGCTTAAATACCAGCAATTCCTAATGTCTCAAATGAAACAAAAGATGAGCACGCACCCTCAACAGTCTGAATTCAAGGAAATGCAGGATCTGTTGCATGCAGCAGAACAGGTGGGCAAACATACTTTACAATGTGGATTTGATTCCTTGGATGCTTCCTGTAGATCAGCTGTTACTGGGTCTGTTATACGTAGGCATGCTTGGTTAAAGGAACATACTCTGCCTGATCATGTTAAAGCAAAGTTACTAGATGCACTCTTGCAGGATGTCTTATTTGGGGTTAAAGCAGAAGAGGTTTTAAAGAAAATGGAGGATAAGGCAAAATCTATGCAGACGGTCAAAGATTTCTTACAGGTACAGCCCCCACGCTTCAGCAGAAATTGGCCAACAAAAAATTGGTCCTTTCCAGCTTCTGACAGACCGCAGATGGGTAAATACAGGCGCCCAAGGGGCAGAGGACAAGCACAAATCCCTTACAAACCTCACCAATGGGGCACTGCAACACAGAAGGGAGGAGAAGACCGGTCCCAAACTACTAGAAGGCATGCACAATGACTTGCACCTCAAACTGCCAAGCAAAACTTTCTTGGCAGTTCCCTTGGGAGGAAAATTAGCACTTTTTGCAGACAACTGGCGCATCGTCACAAAGGACAAATGCGTCCTAGACATTATCTCACAAGGATACAGATTCCATTTCCACACCTTGCCAAGGATAAAAGGAATGCCAAACCTGCCACAAAATCAATGGGCAGAGGCACAAAAACAAATTACAACTCTCATGGACATGAGAGCCATTCAGCTGGTACCTACACTGGAACAAGGCCAAGGATTTTACTCAAGGCTCTTTCTAGTCCCCAGAAAGGACAATGCTTGGAGACCCATTCTGGACCTTTCAATTCTAAACACCTTCTTGCAGGTACCCAAATTCAAGATGCTAACACTACAGCAGCTTCTTTCCATGTTGGGCAAGAAAGCTTGGCTAGTAACATTGGACCTCAAGGAGGCATACCTGCATGTCCCTATCAGACAAAAATTGCAGAAGATACCTCCGTTTCATTGCAGGTTCAACCCATTACCAATTTTCTGCACTGCCCTTTGGCTTATCTACTGCGCCCAGGGTCTTCACAAAATGCCTGGCACCAGTAATTGCATACTGCAGACAAAGAGGAATTCAAATATACCCATACCTGGATGACTGCCTCATCCAAGCAGAAAGCAAGGACATTCTCTTACAACATCTGGCTTTTGTAAAACACCTTCTAAGTTGCCTAGGGTACACAGTAAACGAAAAGAAATCAAAACTAGTGCCCTCACAAAATATGACATTCCAGGGTGCCAGTTTGAATACAACGGCCCAGATGGCTTATCTGATGCCAGACAAACAACTACAACTAACTCAATACTTCAAAACAATGGCAACAAAGACCCAACTCCCTGCAAGAAAAATTCTGCAGGCCTTGGGCTTCATGGCATCTTGCATACTACTAATACTATTTGCAAAACTGCATATGAGGAAATTACAATGGTACCTAAAAAGCGTATGGACTCAACACAGCCACAGCTTGGAAACAATGATACCTCTCATTCCCTGCCTTCAACAGGAGTTTCTATGGTGGTCACAGGCATGTCACCTCAACAAGGGTCAACCTTTCACCTTACCCCCAGCCAAGCAAACTATGACAACAGATGCATCGGACTACGCCTGGGGGGCACACATGGCAGGACGGTGCGTTCAAGGCATATGGACTGCAGATCAAAGGAATCTGCACATCAATCTAAAAGAAATGCTAGTTGTACAGAATGCCCTGACAGCCTTCAAGGACCTCTTACATCCAGGACAGCTTACAATAAGGACAGACAACACCGCAGTAATGTGGTACATAAACAAACAAGGGGGTACACACTCCTACCTTGTATGCAGGCAAGTAATGACCTTGTGGAACACAGCACTGGCTTACCAAGTTCAATTACAAGCTGAATTCCTGCCAGGAAAAAAGAACACATTGGCAGACGACCTAAGCAGAAACATCATGGATCCCCACGAGTGGAAACTGGATCCACAAGTATTTGCAATGATAACTCAAAAATGGGGGCACCCAGACATAGACCTGTTTGCCAGCCCCCAAAACTATCAGCTAACAAAATTTTGCATAAGGACGTTTCACCATCAAGCTTGGAAAGTGGACGCACTCTCATTCAGTTGGAAAATGCTGACAGTATATGCCTTCCCTCCACTGCCCCTTCTCACAAAGGTGCTGCTGAAAGTCAGGATGGAGAGACCCCGAATTATACTCATTGCCCCAGACTGGCCACGCCAGCACTGGTACCCACTATTAAGGAATATGGCCCGGGGCCCACCATGGATTTTACCACAAATTACTCATCTGCTCACACAGCAAGACAGTCAGATCCTACACAGCCAGCTCAAAACCTTAAATTTGGCTGCATGGCAAATCACCTAAGCAACCAGCCAGCTCCTCTTTCTCAAGCTGTTATGGAGGTTATTCTGGAAGCCAGGAGGCCCAGCACCAGGAAAGCCTACTCAGACAAATGGAAAAGGTTTTGTGCCTGGAACCAAGCTAAAGGCCAAAATACCCTTCAGCCGAACATACCTCAGATTCTGCAATATCTGAGATGTTACACAAAGGCCTTTCTTTTTCATCTATTCCACGCCTCAGCTATTTCAGCTCACTACAACATGGATCCTCCCTTATTTTCACATCCACTTCTAAGGCAGTTTCTCAGAGGGGCCAAAAACATTAGGCCTCCCAGGAGAGCACCAACACCAACTTGGGACCTCAATTTTGTTCTGGAAAAACGTACGCTACCTCCTTTTGAACCAGCTTTCTCAGCTGACTTAAAGTTTATATCATGGAAGACTGCCCTGCTGCTAGCAATTACTTCAGCCAGAAGAGTCTCAGAGCTTCAGGCACTAATGGCAATAGAGCCTTTCCTCATTTTCCATCAAGACAGAGTTTCTCTACGACCTAACCCCTCTTTTATGCCTAAGGTGGTATCCAGTGTGGCTCTAAATCAAACCATCCATTTACCCACCTTCTTTCCAAATCCACAGAACAAAGGAGAAAGACTCCTGCATTCCTTGGACATTCACAGGCAGCTACGTTACTACTTGGATAAAACTAAGATTTTCAGAAAATCTGACCAGCTTTTTGTATCCTATGCTACAGCATCTCAAGGAAAGGTGATCTCAAAACAGACCATTTCCAAATGGATAGGACATTGCATACGTTTTTGCTACACCCACTATGGAAAACCAGTTCCTGCTAGCATAAGGCCCCACTCTACCAGGGCAGCAGCTACAGCTACAGCCTTCCTCAGGGGGGTCCCAACCAAGGATATTCTGGAAGCTGCAACTTGGCGTTCAGTACACACCTTCACCAAACACTATCACTTACCACTTTACTCTAAGACTAGAGCTGGCTTCGCCACTGCAGTTTTGCAGGGCCTTCTAGCCTCCTCTAACCCTGTTTGACTCCACCTACCATCCTTAGCTTTGGGATTCTACCCAAGTGTGATGACTGCAGCAGGGTAACACGATGAACATAGTACAGTTTTGTACCTACCATAAAGGTAGATGTTCGAGGGTATACCCTGCTGCAGTCCGGGTTACCCTCCCTCCATCCCCTCTGACCTAACTAAAACCTTTCTATACCTTAAAATTTGATGCAACCTTTGTGGTGTATTTGCTTATAGCTGGAGGGATGTTTTGCTTGTGATAAACTTTTATTATTGGTACTATCTACTGACCTCCTTTGGGGGGGCACCTGACATCTGGGGCAAGAAGAACTGAAGAAAATAGCGTTGGATGCCTCTTATATACCCTTGGCGCACTGACGTCAGGGAAGAAGCGACAGCAACCAACACCGGACCAAGACTTTGGAATTCAGGCCGACTGCGGGACCGCCTGACAACAGGATAACCCAAGTGTGATGACTGCAGCAGGGTATACCCTCAAACATCTACATTTATGGTAGGTACAAAACTGTACTTTCTCTATGCGATTGATATCTCGTACATCAGAAGGAGCAGCTAGAGCGGTGGGTTCAGCTGTGGTCTTGAGATGACACGCCTGGATGCGCTTGTGCAACTTCACGGAACCTTTCAAGTCTTCCTTTCTTAATGCCCTCATTGAGCCCTCCTTGTTGTTTGGGCCCAAAGTTAACAGCACACTGGCCAGATGTGAACAAGACAGTAAGACCCTTTCTGCCGTAGGTGTTCGTTATTCTTCCCCTCAACGTGCTTTCTCCCGAAACCAAAAGAGTGGGAAGATATGGTTCAAGAAATCTCAGGTCCTTTCCGTGACACACAGGCCGAGTTCTCCTCCAGAGGCAGAGGGGGAAACTCGCAGGGAAGACGCCCCTTTCGGGGCAGAGGGGACCGCATAACCAGGGTTCCAGGGATTCTTTCCCTGGTCAATCCTACCAACGCTCCTGAAGAGCGGCCCAACTCCTTTCCTTTGGAGGTGGTTGGGGGATGTTTCTCCTTGTACCCTTCTGCCTGGGTAACCATCACCACCGATTCTTGGGTACAAAGGATCATAACCAGAGGTTATCATATCCCCTTCGATCTTTGTTTCATCCCTTCAAAAAATCTTCCCGACGTTCCACCCAGTCAAAGGGAAGAAGCAACACTAGAGATAGAAAAGCTGCTAAGAAAAAGAGTCATCCAAATAGTCCCTGCAGACCAGATAGGATCTGGATTCTACTCTACTATTTTTGGTGCCAAAAAATACCGGGGACTGGAGACCAATTTTGGATCTCAGTGTATTGAACAAGTTTGTGAGAGTACAAAAATTCTGGATGGTCACTATACAGTCTATCCTCCCGCTTTTAGAACAGGACGATTGGATGTGCTCTATAGATCTTCAAGATGCGTACTACCACATAAAAGTGGACAGGCCATCACAAAGATTTCTGCACTTCCGTGCAGGAGCCAGTCACTACCAGTTCAGAGTACTGCCCTTCAGACTCTCTACAGCCCTCAGAGTGTTCACAAAGTGCATGGCAGTTGTCACAGCTCACTTGCGACTTCAAGGATTCCAGGTATTTCCATACCTAGACGACTGGCTCATTTCCGCCCCCACCAGACATCTACTAAAAAAAGCCCTGGCATAGTCTCTCCTCGCTACTCAAAGGCTAGGCATAACTATAAACTGGCAGAAATCCAATCTCACCCCATCTCAGTCGACAGAATTCATAAGGGTTATCTTGGACACAAAAAACTGCAGAGCTGCTATTCCAGAGCACAGAATTTTAAGGATAAAGCAACAACTAATTCCAATCCTTTCAAAGGAAAAATCCATGGCTCACTCGGTCCTACAGCTGTTGGGTTCCGTAGCAGCCTCCATCACCATTGTTCCCCTGGCCAGGTTTCACATGAGGCTTCTACAATTGGAAAAGATTTACCTGTTAGCTGAAAGATAGTAAACCCCTTTTCAGCACCAGTGTCGATAATACTAGACTATCTGGCCGACCTGTTTCAATCGGGTCTTTCGGCCTCTACCATTAGAGTTCATTTGGCTGCAATTTCTAATTTTCATGAGGGTGTCAGAGATTCCTCTCATGTCCCATATATTGTGCAAGACCTTCATAAAAGGTGTGAATCATCTGAAGCCACCTTTTACAGAACCTATTCAACCATGGGATTTATCACTAGATGTTCATCGTGCATACAGCTGCAGTCATAACAGATGGGTTCTCCTGCCGTCAGGCGGGTCCTCGGTCGGCCGAATTCCAAAGTCTAGGTCCGGCGTCGGTTGTCGTCACTTCTTCCCTGACGTCAGTGCGACAGGGGTATAAAGGAACTAGCCGGCACCATTTTCCCCAGTCTTTCTTGCCACGCGGTGCCCGAAGCAGAAGCAGTTCGCAAGTGCCGGTCAGCCAGCTCCTGAGATTACGAATATTTTTCAACCGAAGACTTCTAGAAAGCTAAGTACCCCGTTGGGGAAACTTTTCTTGCCTCAGACCGATGTCAGACAGAGTTAATAATTGCATTTCATGTGGGAAGCAAGTACCGCATAAGGATTTCCATTCCCTCTGTATACCTTGCTTAGGCCCAGACCACGACATCTCGGCCTGTCGTTTTTGTGCTACATTCAACAGACGCACTATTAAGCGTCGGGCGGAGTTCGCCCAACACTATTTTGGCAAAAAGTTTAATTACAGCATGTCGTTGGATACTCCGAATCCAATTTTGAGTAAACGACGTAAAGATAAGGACCGACATACGAGGTCCGCAACTTCTACCGACACCACGCTAAAGCCGACTACATGTGCTCCGGTTCTCAGCGAGGCACCTACGCAGCCCCTGACTACCAATGACACTTCATTAGCGGTGTCTTCTGTGCCTGAGGTCGCAGGCTCTTCGGCCCACACCCCGACTACAGATACCGAAGTCACTCTTGGTGGGGAAACTCAGAGTTCAGACAGGCCTGCCACCACTCAAGGTGTCTTCAGGCCTTCTTCTTTTTCCATTAAGGCTTATACTAAATCTAAAGCAGCCATGCATTCTAAAAGACAAGCTCCACAGGGCCCCATGCCTAAGAAGCAGATGCTCAAAATCGCTGAGGATTTGATTACTCTTATCAGGGGTTCTCAACCCCCCCCCAGGACAAAAGGCCCAGAGTGGAGGAAGAATATCTTTCCTCAGACCAGGCCTCCATTACTTCAGAGCATTCTGAGGACCAGGAACATTCTTACTCCCCTTTCGAAGATTCTGATGCAGAGGAGTCCATTCCCTCTGTCTCCCCCCCTGAGGATTATTCTTTTAGGGAAACCTTGCATACCTTGAGGGAACACTTCCACTGGGAAGGCCAAGAGTACTCAGACTTCAAGAAAAGGCTCAGGGATTTCCTCTTGCTCCCTCAGCACAGGCCTCTGGCTATACCACCTGTCTTAGATATATTAGATGATTTACTGGTAGGTAAAACTTAAACTCACCACGACTGTTATCAATAAAAGAAGAAAGACTTTATTTTAACAAAGGTAAGCGCTTTCGCGTATCTCCTGATACGCTTCTTCAGACCATGTATACAGTGAATGAACTTTCAGAGAATATATAGTGAAGATACATTCAAATTATTCAATTAATTTAACAATAAAACAATCAACCCTTAAAAGGGAAATTCTTCAAGCAACATGACTATGCATGCTAAAAGCTTCATCTGAGCAAAACACTAGGTAATGCAGAACTTTTTCTATTTATAAAAAATATATATTTTAAAATTTTAATTTTTAAAAAAGCATTAATAAAAAGTATGTAAGAAACCTCACTGCTTCAAATTAAGGCATATGAAAACTCATATAAAATATGCCTGTAAAATCTTAATGCACGTTAATATAAAAACTAAACGGTGCAAAATTCTGCAAAATTCATAGGTTAAAGTCCCTGGATAAAAAACTTAAATTTTTATGCATAATATTCAAACTATTCTATGAACAATCTTGTTATTTACTTTTAAACTATATTGCTATTTATAGAAACAAAGTAATGTATATGTATAGAATTTATAAAACATTTTCTAATTATAAGGCCTTGTCTACAAGAAAAATGTAATACTGAAAATCCATGCTAAAATCAGTTTAAAATCAGGTTCCATGTTATAAATATATATATATATATGACAATTAGATGAATGAATAAATAAATAAAAATGTATATATAAATAAGTAAATATGGATAAATAAATAAATATACAACTATTCATCTACGTGTATTCAAATAAGATCTTAATGAGACATAGGCATTAAGTCCAGGGGGATAGTGACCTTTTAACCTAAGGATCCATTTCAGTTCCTTCAACTCTAATAAATTCATATAATCACCACCTCTAGTGTTCGGTTCTACTATTTGTAATACTCTAAACACAAAGGTATGACCAGGGAAAAGTTGGATATGCTTTGCTAGAGCATTAAGCTCATTTTTATTTTTGATGTCATATTGATGGTTGTAAATGCAATTTTTCAACTTCCTCTTTGTCAGGCCTACGTAGAACACTGAACATTGTTCACAGGTGGCCAGATATATTATGCCTGTGATATCACAGGTAGCCTGGAATCTAGGTATAAATGTATAGGAAAGATCTGAATGTGTGAATTCTTGTTTTTTAGTTAGATACTTACAATAATTGCAATGGTTGCAAGGAAACGTACCAAAATTATTCCTTAAATGTACTATATCAAGTCTTCCATTATTTGCCTTATCACATAAGTCTTTTTAAGTTCTTGTTGTTTCTATAGATAAAGTGAGGGTTCTTACCTACTAAATTCAAAGTGCGGTCATCTATTAATAAAACTTTCCAGTTATTAGCAATAATTTTCTTAATATTTACACTATCATTGGTGTAAGTAGTCACAAAGCTCACTCTCATATCTGTGCTTTTTTTATTTTCATTTGCATGAGGAGGAAAAAATGAGTGTTTGTATCTAGTTGCAGTTCTAGGTGTTTCTGCTCTATCTAGAACTTGCCTTCTGATATACTTTACTAACTCTTGATCATAGCCTCTATCTAAAAATATTTTTTCCATTTTGTCAGCCTCTATTAATAGATCCATGTTGTCTTTACAAATCTTAGAGAGTCTAATAAACTGACTTTTAATTAACTATCCCACTGAAAACATGACGTGGGTGCATGCTATCATAACGTAAAATTGTGTTTCTCCAACATAATTTTCTATACAATGTTGACGTCAGTGTACCATCTCTAATATCTAGAGAGACATCTAAAAAACATACAGAGTCAAAAGAAGTTACTGCTGTAAATTTGAGAAAATTTGTCGTGCTTTCAAGATAATTTTTAAATAAATAGAATTCTTCTGTGGAACCATCCCAAACAATTAAAATGTCATCTACAAAACGTTTATAAACTAAAACTTTACTAAAATAGATGCTTGTGAAAACATATTCCCTTTCCCAGTGATATAAGACTAGGTTTGCGTACGTATTCGCACAAGGGGTGCACAGGCCTCTGGCTATACCTCCTGCCTTAGATATATTAGATGATGTGTATTCAGAGGCCAGCCTTAACCCAGATTTTTTACCTCCGGCTCCAGTCAAGCCTGACAGGTATTACCGGGTGCCTGATTCACACCAATTCCTATACAAAAGCCATGCGGCTGACCCAGAAACTATTTCACAGGGTCCCAAGGGAATTAAGGCCTCCACTGCCAAAAATCCATTACCTTCAGAGAGAGATTCCAGAGCTTTAGAAAGGTGGGGTAAAAAGGTATACACCTCGGCCACTTTAACCATGAGGGCATTAAACTGTCAGTTCCATATGTTATAAAGTATCAACAGTTTTTGTTATCTCAGTTGAAAAGCAAAATGTCACAACCTGAACAACCAGACTTGAAGGAGTTGCAGGATTTGTTGCACAGTGCAGAGCAAGTGGGTAAACATACCTTGCAATGTGGTTTTGATGCTTTAGAAGCCTCTTGTAGAGCTGCTGTTACAGGATCAGTCATACGTAGACATGCTTGGCTCAAAGAGCAAACCTTACCAGATCATGTCAAAGCTAAATTACTAGATGCACCTCTTCAAAAAGATGTATTGTTTGGTGTTAAAGCTGAGGAGGTATTAAAGAAAATGGAGGAAAAGGCAAAATCAATGCAAACAGTGAAAGATTTCCTACAGGTACAACCGCCACGTTTCAGTAGAAATTGACCTTCAAAAAATTGGTCCTTTCCAGCCACAGACAGACCTCAAAGAGGTAGATACAGGTGCCCGAGAGGTAGAGGGCAATCTCAAGGATCATTTAGAGGCAGACAATGGCAAACACCTACACCAAGAGGGGGGTGAGGATAGTTCACAGCCATTCAGAAAGCAGACTCAATGACTTTCCCCTTTGCATGCCAAGCAAGGCTCAAATGGCAGCACCTTTAGGCGGAAAACTGGCATTATTTTCGAAAAATTGGCATATTGTCACAAAAGACAAATGGATCCTGGACATTATAGACAGAGGCTACAGATTCCACTTTCACACCCTTCCAAAAATGAGAGGCATGCCAAACCTGCCACACAATCTAAGGGCAGTGGCACAAAAACAAATTTCAGATCTCATGGACATGAAAGCTATTCAAGAGGTACCTGCACAAGAACAGGGTCAAGGTTTTTATTCCAGACTATTCCTGGTACCAAGGAAGGGCAAAGATTGGAGACCTATTTTGGACCTATCCATCCTAAACACATATTTACTCGTATCAAAGTTCAAGATGCTCACATTACAGCAGCTTCTTCCCATGCTGGGCATGGAGTCTTGGCTGGTGACATTGGACCTCAAGGAGGCATACCTGCATGTCCCAATCAGACAAGATTGCAGAAGATACCTCAGATTTCTTGCAGGTTCATCCCATTATCAATTCTCTGCATTGCCCTTTGGCTTATCTACTGCGCCCAGAGTGTTCACGAAATGCCTGGCATCTGTAATTGCCTTCTGCAGACTTCAAGGGATACAAATATACCCATATCTGGGCGACTGCCTGATCCAAGCGGACAGCAAATACACTCTTCTGAAACACATGGCGTTTGTGATAATGTTGTTGAAATCTCTGGGATACACAGTCAACAAAAAGAAGTCAAGACTAATACCCTCTCAAACAATAATCTTCCTGGGTGCCAGCTTGGATACAAACACCCAGATGGCCTACCTCACGCCAAAGAAACAAGGACAATTAACTCAATACTTCAGAAAACTGGCAACCTTCACCAGGCTGACTGCAAGGAAAATCCTGCAGGCTCTGGGATTCATGGCATCTTGCATCCTACTAATCCCATGTGCAAAGCTGCATATGAGGAAACTTCAATGGTACCTAAAAAACTTATGGTCTCAACACAGCCACAGTTTGGAAACAATCATACCACTGATTCCATGTCTTCAAAAGGAATTTCTGTGGTGGGCTCAAGCATGCCAAAGGAACATAGGTCTCCCATTCTGCAAGCCTCAAGCAAATCAAGTCATCGCAACAGACGCTTCGGACTATGCCTGGGGGGGCGCACATGACAGATCGGTGCATTCAGGGCAAATGGTCACAAAAAGAAAAGCACCTACACATCAATCAAAAGGAAATGCTAGCAGTAATAAATGCTATTATGGCTTTCAAAGACCTACTGCATCCAGGGCAGCTATTGATAAGAACAGACAACACCACAGTGATGTGGTACATAAACAAACAGGGAGGAACTCATTTATATCCCCTGTGCAGACTAGCCATGTCCCTTTGGAACACGGCTCTGGAATTGCAAATCCAACTTCAAGCACAATTCCTGCCAGGAAAGGAAAACACACTGGCAGACAACCTGAGCAGAAATATGACAGATCCACACGAATGGAAGTTGCATCCTCAAGTTTTTACAATGATAATTCAAGCATGGGGAAGGCCAGACATAGATCTCTTTGCCACCCACAGAAATTACCAATTGACAAAATTCTGCTCAAGGAGCTTTCATCCACAGGCCTGGAAAGTGGACGCACTCTCTTTCAGTTGGACAACAATGACGGTTTATGCCTTTCCACCTCTTCCACTGCTGGCCAAAGTTCTATTAAAAGCCAGAGCAGACAGACCAAAGATGATCCCCATTGCTCCAGACTGGCCAAGACAGCACTGGTACCCAGTCCTGAGGAGCCTGACGCATTCCCCACCATGGATCCTGCCTCTTCTACTGACTCAGCACAACTTCAAAACTCTTCACAGTCAGCTGAAAACACTCAGTCTAGCCGCATGGAGAATTCCTTAAATTCACAGCAGACCCTACTCTCCAAGGAGGTGCAGGATGTCATTTTGGAGGCCAGAAGACCTTCTACTAGAAAAGCCTACTCCGCAAAATGGAAACGGTTTTGTGTCTGGAATCAGAAAAAGGGTCAGAATCCTGGAATACTGAATTTACCTCAAATACTACAGTACCTAGCCGAGCTGCTAAGCAGTGGACTTTCATTCTCCTCCATCAAAATCCATGCCTCAGCCATTTCTGCAGAGTACAACACTGATCCTCCTTTATTCTCTCACCCTCTCTTAACTCAGTTCCTCAGAGGGGCTAAGAATATAAAACCCCCAAGGAAGCAACCAGTACCGGCTTGGGACCTCAATTTCATTCTAGAAAATCTAACCCTGCCTCCTTTTGAGCCAGCTGCTTCAACAGATCTGCAATATTTGTCATGGAAAACAGCCTTCCTTCTAGCTATCACCTCAGCACGCAGGGTTTCGGAACTACAAGCCCTCATGGCTGTGCAGCCTTTCATCATTTTCCATCAGGACAGAGTTTCCTTACGAACCAGTCCTTCATTTATGCCAAAGGTAGTATCCAGGGTAGCCTTGAATCAGGCTATCCACTTACCTACGTTTTACCCTAATCCACAAAACAAAGGGGAGAGGCTACTACATTCCTTGGACATTCACAGACAGCTCCGTTATTATTTGGACAGAACAAAGCCTTTCAGAAAATCAGAGCAACTCTTTGTGTCCTATGCTACAGGTGCTCAATGGAAGCCTATTTCCAAACAGACAATCTCAAAATGGATAGCCCACTGCATACGTTTTTGTTACTCTTTTCATGGTAAAACTGTACCTACAGGCATCAGACCTCACTCCACAAGGGCCACAGCTACCTCTGCTGCCTTCCTCAGGGGGGTTCCTACCAAAGATATTTTGGAAGCAGCCACTTGGAGTTCTGTACATACTTTCTCCAAGCACTATCACCTACCATTATACTCCAAAACTAGAGTGGGCTTTGCCACTGCAGTCTTGCAGGGCATCCTGGCTCCACCTAGTTCAACTTAGTGCCTACCACCCCTTTATTAGCTTTGGGACTCTACCCATCTGTTATGACTGCAGCTGTATGCACGATGAACATAGTACAGTTTTGTACCTACCATAAATGTAGATGTTCGAGTGCTAATACAGCTGCAGTCCAGGTTTCCCTCCCTCCTTCCCCTCTTGGGACAGGCCT
>NC_056734.1:374652258-374712258 GCF_019279795.1 Protopterus annectens | reverse complement strand
TCATATTCCTTTTGGCATCCATGTTTAGAATGCTGTTTCTAGTAATGTTTATATATTTATAGCTAGATAGATATGTGTGTGTGTCTGTATATAGATAGATAGATAAACAGGCAGATTTATATTAAGGCTTGCTGAATTGTAGTGAGTATACTACTCACTGTTTATATATATTTAACAAACCTAGTGTTCCTGTGAACTCAAGGCAGCGTACATGACACTACTGACTATTTTTTGCTAACTTAGTGCAATGAAAGTGAAGTACTTATGCAGACTACAATATTTCATATTTTTTCCTGTTCTCAGGGAATGAGACTAAGAAAAAAGCGAATGAGCTCACACACACACACACACACACACACACACACACACACACACACACACACACACACACACACGTATATGTGTGTGCATGAGAGTAGGTGAGTACATAATATATACCTATCACATAAAACAGCACTGTTTCTGTATTTTAAATAGCGCCATGAGATTCATTTCATTCCAGAAGGACTATGTATCATGTATCATTTCCTTTGTGCAATTGTTTAATTAGACTTCTGATCAAATATAACTCTTGTTTTTGCATTCATTCTAACAAAATTAAATGTTTTGAGTCCCTCTGAACAAAAGTATTTCAAGAAACTCTGTTATTGCCTAAGAAGCTTAGACTGAAGTCGTTGTGTACAAAGTGGCAGAAGGAGACGGAGCAATTCAAATTCCAAGAAGTTTAACTTTATACACATTCACTTTAACAAAGATAATAGGCAGCACCTCTGTCTGTAGGAGCCTCTTATAATCTTTAGACAGTCCTAAAGAAAGAAATATTTATTTCTCATTTTAGAAAGATTCAAAGTCACTGGTCTTTGTTCAGACCAAGAAATAAGCACTTTCATGGCATATTTTAAAATATTTTTTAACAAAATAGTCAGAATCAAACACTTTGCAAACCATCACAACACCAGAATAAAGAAACATGTTGAGATTTGGTGCATCCAATGCAATTCTACTAACAAACATACATGTATATATTGCACTTTGTCTTTCTCTCTGTATATAATGTCATGTATCTATTGTGTTCATTCCTGGCTTGGAGTGAAATAGGTCCATTGGGATCAATGTTCTACCCCTGTTAACAAATTTAAAATAAAATAAATAAAATAATGGCCCTAATATGTAACCTCATGGAACACCAGAATTACTGTGAATTTGTTCTTCTAGAGTGTTTCCTAACCGAACTGTAAAACACCTTTGGGGCAGATATGAAGCAAACCAACTCACTGTCTCTTGTCAAAAACCCTTATTAAGAACCAGTCAGATTGAGAAGGTCAGATGGTTTAGTAAGTTCAGGTAAGACTGCCTTATTTTAAGCTCACCCTTGCCTTTATTACTCCAGATGTAACCACAGAACATTCATTTTATTTCTACCCACTCTAAATTTATGTTACTGGTTAGTTACAGAGGTCATATTTATTAAATGGACTTGTAGATGGCAAGGCAATTTTTTTTTCAAAAATGTTAGCAAAGCAAAAAAGAGTAAAATAACCCCCACCCCAAGGAGAATAGCTCTTAGGCAAATGTACTGTGACAGCTTCCTACCAAATGCCTATAAGTAACACCTGTGACAAAGAAAGGTAGAACATGTGTGTAATAGGTTAAACCAAGCAGGAAGAGCATAATTAATAAACCAAGGACATAGGCCATCTGCTCTTGGTCTACCATAATAAAGTAATTTCTCTAGGTAATTTAAAAGAGTAGCTACCTGATATATAGTAATGCATCTGCAAGGGGGTGGGGACAAAGGAAATAAATACTCCATAATGTTATTAGATATACAATGATCAACAGAAGACTGGGATATAAATGAAAGGAGTTATTTAGTCGGTCAGAAAGTGTACATGCACTTGGCAGTTGTTTTAGATCACTAATGCACCTTTAACTCTGTGCATTCTACAACAATATGTGGGCTGATGTACTAGTAGGCCTTGGAATATCCTGTGCAGGAAGAATCTTACACTAGTTTATTGATCAATCTCTGAACAAGGCTGAAATTTAAATCTACTGTCAATTAAATAAGAAAACTGCTTGTCTTTTGTTAGGAAAATTAGTAATTGTGTGACAGTGGCCACTAAAAGAAGGAAACAGAATCATAGTACCCTCACATTGTCAGAATAGTTTGTGAGTAAATAGCCAAGATGTACAAGATTTCTAGTAATATAATTAGATCTAGTTGGATAATCAGCCATTTAAGTGAGAAAATGTCATAGTTGTTGGCTGTTTCCCAAGGGCATTTACATCAAAGTCTTACACAAGTAGCACATTACTTGTATTTATTGTAAATAAAAGATACCAGATCTTGTAATAATACTTCCCTTTTATAACATAGCTACTAGAAGCACAAATAACCTGCTGTGACATATAGTTTTAGTTGCTTTCCAGTGTGATACAAGTAGCCAGGCAGTTTGGTTGTGTTTCATTAGTCATTAAAGAGATTACAAGAACACAAAATATAAGTAATTTGTTTACCATACATATTCTGTCACTAGTCATTAGTCCTGCCACTTTTAACATAAATTAAATCAACTAAAACATAATCTAGGAAAGAAGAATCAGGTTTTAGCCATAGCTAAGAAGTTACCATTATACTAAGATTTTGCATTGCAAGCTATGCTGCTCCTTTTCATAGAGTTGTTTTACCAGCCCTAGAATGGCTGTAGACCAAAAAAACAAAACTAGGGGAGGTGGGTCTGTTTGTGTTTCACCAATAGGGTACCAGTTTTACATGTAACCCACTCCACTAATGCTGAGTACACACATTTACCTGGCTCATGAATTACTGTCTAAATGGAAACCATTTAAAGTTAACCATTACATTCGGTTAAAGCCAATCTTCTACCTTTATTGCTTTGGTCAGATAACTATCAGCACCACTGCATTTCATGCCAAAGAAAGTAACACTATTATTATTATTATTACTTTTTTGTCCTCCTTTGCTTGCCTTCCAGCGTACTGTCAGCTGCTCTATAGCTCTAGCTTTCTTAGTGTACTTAGTACTACTATCTGGGGCAGAGACCACAGTAGTGGTGGGCTGATAAAGGGATGTGGGTCAAAGCAGAAACACCAGCAGCATCACGTATAGACTGTTCTACACATCAGGGAATGTTTTTGTATGCCTTAACTGGGTGCAGCTACTGATGTCACTTGCATCATCTCACGTAAAGTCAGTTAACTTTGCCCTTCTTTCAATGCTGAAACGTGAATGGTAATTTGGCTCATGATTATAACACCACCCCCATCACCAGGAATGCGTCAGATTGTGGGCAGAGACTCTTCGCTCCCAGAGTGGGTGAGCTGGCAAAATTCCACTCCTTCATACCCTGCTCACCTAGCTCCTCCAGTGCCCAAACCACTAGTCAAATTTGGGTCAGTTGGGCTGTGGCCAGGGCTCTTCTCCCATGCCACAGAGCTGGTTTAAATAGCACTATTATAAGTGGTGATTTCAGCATGCAATTTAACCTTCAGAACAAACAAGGCATTAGAGAACACTATAGATCAACACTCATTACATCAGATAGCTAGGTTTCCCAAGATCAACAAGGAAACACCGCTTAATTACGTACACACCAGTACTGTACAGGTTCGATGGTTATTACACCATTACCTCACTTTTTTCACCAAGGGAGCAAAGGTTATTGGTTCTGTATCATTCCCACTCTTTACACACAAACACAAGTCCGTTTTGCTGCATGATTTAGTATGCACTGATGAAGCCATGAGACAGATCTGAACAATTACAGGTCTGTCTAACAGTTTCTGCTCAGTATCTCTTACCCCTTTAGGCTAGGTACTGATCTCTAGTTGCAAGATGTTTCTAACACAAATCTGACCCTTGAATGAATGTAAAAGCTAATAAAGCCATTTAGGCTAAAAAAAAGCTTGTAAGTCTTTTAGAATTTGTCTCTCTCATGATAGTTGAATGAATTTTGCTCATCCAGAAATCAGTGGGAAAAGTATTTATTTAGCCAAGGGGGCCTAGCTCAAAGCACAACAATGTAAGTTTCTCAACAACTCAAAAGGGTTCTGAAGAGAAAAGAATAATTTCCAAGGCAAATCCAAGGCTCTGCCTCTTTCAAAATCAAACATACTGGTTTATTCTTCTCTGATTACGCCATTACAACCCATGCTACTACAAACAGCAACCACTTATACAAATACTGGCATCACTTTGTTGGTTGCTTACATAAAGGATTATACCCCAAACAAAAAAGCAGATATATAGTTAGAAAATCTATCCTGTTATGGGGTACAGGATTTGATCACATTATATCTAAGTTCTTAAAATCCTGAGACACCCTGTGGTGATCTTTGGCACATCATTTACTTACGAATGGTTATCCAGCAGCTCCTTCTCAGAGATGTAGTAGCCATTTACATTGATCCACCTGGCAAAGCAGGGTAATCCATTATGGTTCTCTGCCTGTCATCCCATCAATCTCCACTCACCAATGTCTCAAATTCTGGAGTGAGGTATGGCATCACTGTTGATCTCCACTACCTGCATCTTAGCATATATAGTATTCTAAACTATAAGCAGCACAATTTTAGAAAAAGATTTAGAATATTTACAGCCAGTGCTTGTCTCACTAAGCACTTATTTCATGCTGTGCACAATGGTGGATTTATTGGAATTGTTTACATTGATCTTGCAAAGGTTTTAAACTCTGTCCAGCACTTTCAGCTTCTCCAAGAATTACAGACTCACACTTAGTGAATCTAACTTATTAATCAGTTATCTGAGTAAGCAATCATTCAAAGTTTGCGTAATCAGCACTGCCTTTCACTTGGACCCTGTTAATACCGGTAATGTTCAGGGCTCTCTGTCATGGGCCAACTGTTTTTCATTATTTTCATAAGCACCTTTACAATGATCTTTTACATGCTGCCTATTTGGTAATACAGGCCTTTGAGGCATCACCTGTCAGCTTGACTCTCACTGGCCACCTCACGTTCCTGTTGAAATTCAAAGGATTAGAATTGTGATCCTTGTAATAGCAAGTCTGCATATGCAGACAAGGACCCCCAGGTTGTGCTATCCCAGAATATTCCCCCTTCTCTGAAGTACAGCACTTTTGGAGTCAATATATCTAAGTAAGAGGTGCAGGCGGTATCTCTCACATTAGGGAATGCAGTTGGAAAAAGCAGCTCTTTAAAATACTTTAAGGGTAGTTCAGTGATTTTTAGCATTTAGTTTATTTTCTTTGTATTCACTGTTTGCTTTCCAAAGTAGTGCGAATGACAGTTTTGGGTGTCACACTTCTAAATGGGAGCCCCTCAAAGCAACCTACATTTGATTAACTTCCATGTATATTACTTTAACATAATTAATAAATAAGTAGATAAACAAAACAAACAACAGCCAAGCATCTCCTTCAGGTGCTTGATAGTTCCTCATTAAGTGCTCCTATAAATGGTGCTCCATACTTTATCCAATGTTTTAAATACCCTGACATGTGGCTTAATTGCCAACTTACTTTTGAAGCAATATTGACACGACTGCTGGTACACCAAGACTATGCTAACAGTATGTCACACAATAACATGATTGTCAATCCAAAAAGCAAGAAGCATCATTATTCTTATTTAATTTATTTTCACTTTATTGACTGTGTTAGTCCAAGTACTGTAGGCCAGTGGCATCTTTTCAGCGGATACCTGAGTTGGTATGTCTTCTGACAGGGGAAATTTGCTTTGGGGTAGCATGGAACTTCTTCTATTCTTCTCAATGGATGGCTGATGGCAAGAAAAGAGAAAGTAAAAGTTTGGTAGAGAAGGAATATGAATGAAAAATAAGACATGAAAAATTGATATAAATGAAGTAAAAACGGAAAAGAAAGAATGGGATAGAAATAATGAAAGAGAAATACTATGTTGATCCTTGGCAAAATGTGGGGTGAATACAAGAAAGCAGTGAGAAAAAGGCAGGAAATATTTGAATCTTTTTTTTTTTTTTTTTTTTTTTTTGAAGCTAGTGATTTTCTGTGGTGTTTATTGTTGGACAAACTGGCAGTGAAAAGTAACATGAAATATAAAATTTTATAAGAAAGAATGTGCCATATTTGAAATATTGAAGAGACATCCCAATATTGTTTTTTAGATTGTAAAAAAAAATGAAGGTTTTTGGAAATTAAGATGTTTATGACTGGAAAGCATTTAAAAACATTGATATCTTCGTGGTGCTGTATCGGAAGTATAAGGTTGGGAGTGAAAAAGAAATTGAAAAATTGGATAAGATCATATTCATTTTTATTTGATGTTTATGGAAAAGAGGATGTGATGAACTGCAGTATAACAAAAGAAAAGATGACGAAAATGTAATATGTGATATTAAAAATTATTATGGTGGAAGTGGTAGGAGTGAAAAGGCTACAAAATATACTTAGAAAAGTGAATATATGTTAAGCGTCTTATAAAATGTATAAAGTGTGATATAACGTGCAAATATAATGAATGCATAAATAATGAAAGAAAACTGTAAAAATGTAAATACAGTAAAGCAACCCCAACTCTTTTCAATAAATGCTGTGGGATTGCTTATATCCAAATGAGCTACCACCAACTTAGGCAGCTGGGACCTCAGATCTCAAGGGCAGTACTCCCAGGAATGTGGCAATCCCCCTGTGCTGCATGGCACTGCAGCATTAATATCTGAAAATGAATCCAAGCACCTGGTATGGGACTAGAACCCACAGAGTGCTTCTTTCTGTCTAGGAGTATAGCAGTCCACTGGTCACTTCTGGCTACTATATGTACTGCAAAAGTCTTCAGGTCATTTCTAATAAAATTTGTAGGTTTATGGGCAATGTTTTTGCTCAAAACACAGTAGTGTCACCCCTATTAAACCTAAAGTCTTACCTACAGCACAGGTAGCTAACCTTGTCTCCAGCACCTTTCCATAGAAAGTTCTTTACCTGGAACACTGTCCCATCCTGAGTGCCTTCCTAAAGAACAAAATTTCACCTTTGAACTTGCACTCATCTGCCTCCAGTCCTTTTACTTCATCACACCCTTCTCTTGTGGGGGTCCTAAGCACTGGAACACTTTCTGTCCTTGACTTGAATGAAGCACTCCAATTTTTTCAATGTTTAAATCCAGTATGACTACCAATCTTGAGGTAAATGTAGTGTGTAGTTAACATGTATGTGTCAAGCCTCTTGATGAAACTACATATGAACTAATGTTGTTGAATTTGTAATTGTATTAACTCAGTGATTTGTAATAATGGATTCAGTATTGCCTTTGTATATATTGCACTGTCTACTCTTTTCCAGGCAGTGTAATTATTTCCTTTTCCTTTCATTATTTAACAAGGCTGTAGCTAGAAAAAGTGCCATTTGTCCAGCCTGCCTACCTACCTTATATAAAAATAAACAAGCTGGCACTAAGCTTACCAGATTTAGTGATGACATTCCCAATATTGTGTTAGATTCAATATAACAAGCTAAACATAGAGGTAAGAAGTTAGTAGCAACTGAGTACAGAAAGAACATATCTTGTAAATATACAGAAAAAAGTCTCATAGAGACTGTGATAGGAACTAAACAAAAACTAGATTTATAATAATGAGTGTAGCTGAAGTACAAACATTATATTTTTGTATTTTCCCTTTAAACCCATTTTGTAGTTTAATAGGAAATGCAATTTATGCAGGCAGATAGGCAGATCTGATACTTATATGCACACTCTGCTAAGGAGTGCCTTTCTGTATAACTGGAGGAACATCAAGAGCTTGAAATTTTTTGTACAGTGATATAGCTTTATTTACTAGTATGTTATACAGATCCTGTTTAGGTCAGGCACGATGTAATGGTGATGAGTATAAACCATGCAAGTAGACGGATTTTCACCACTCCAGTTACAATCCTCAGAAGTGTAGGACAGAAACAGGAAGAGAATGTAGTGGCACACAGGGATGAGCAGGGAGTCTAACGCTGCTGACTGCAGTAGAAATACTTACTACAATGATAGGAAACATTAGGAATAATGTTTTTGTGTAACAAAAGACAATGTAATACTAAAAAAAAACATTTCTGAGACTGTGTGAGTGTTTACAATGAGTAGGGAAGGGCACTCTGGATGACTGGTGCACTAGAGCTGCTCCATGTAATGTGTTTTTGCATATAAAAAATACCAAAGAAGTATTTTTCAACTACAAAAATGGTTATGGAGAATGCCTTATATTTGATGAGTTATGCAAATAATGAAATTGTACAAAAGGGCACAATTTAGCTTTTTATAACTATTTGCTGGATATGTAAAAATGAAATATGGACGGTGCAGTGGTGCAGCAGTTTGTATTGTCGCCTCACAGCAAGAGGTTCTACAGTTCGATTCCTGGGTGGGGTGCCGTATGTGCGGAGTCTGCATGTCCTCCTTGCATTCGTGTTGGTTTTCTCTGGGTACTCCGGTTTCCTCCCATGTTAAAAAGACATGCGTCTGGCACATTTCTCCTTCAGCCTCTGCAGAAAATTGGCTCATTCCAAGTTGGACTTTCCCCGTTAAACAAATAAGAAATAAAAAAAAATTATGAATTTACTTCTACCCTTAAGAAGATAGTAATTATGAATAATTATTAACAAATATGACTTAAGTCTAGTTACCTAGTGGTAGAGTATTCAAAGATTCTAAATGTTTTTTTCTTATTATAGAAAAGTTTTTCAGGTAATTAAATGCATATGTATGCTTCTGAATTAATATCTTTGGGAGAACTGAACCAATAGCTGCTTGAATAATTATAAAGTGCACATGATCTTTATAAAAACAAATTATTTTTGGTGAAAAGAGAAACTTGTATAATCTGTAAAAGTCTGTGACCACTATTTAGTTGTGGCACATAAGTCAGAAAATAGCAAAGTGTGGTGTAAGTGTGGGCATTTTAGTGCCAATGTGCAAGGCTAAACTGGCAAATATATGTTGAAGAAATAGAAGTATATTCTGAATGCAACAACTCTGATGGACAATGATTGACAAAGAAGATCTCAGCCATGATTAATGCAATTGGGTGTAATATTTATGATATCTTATACAGTTTAGTTCCACCAGAAAAGCCTATATCTAAGTCATTTCAAAACTTTTTGCATAATTTCAGCGCTATTTGAGTCCATATCCATCTATTACAGCTGAGTGCCTTAGGGCTCTAAAGCAGAATCAAAAAAGAAAGATGGAACCATTTCTGAATATGTAGCAGAGCAGTATACATCGACAGAGCATTGTCACTTTTAAAAAGGGTTGATCGAGACATTGAGAGATAGGTCCATGTGTGTAGTATGTACAATACGACACATAAAATACTACTGTTAAAATCATATTTAAGTAGATATATCATTACCGATCACAATTTTGATGAAAATGTAACAGGTAGCACACTCACCTTTGGTTCAGAAGGCTGTGGGTTCTATTACCACACCCAGAAGATCAACTCCTGACACTGTAGTGAGGTATAAAGGGGGTGCTGCACTCCTAAGTGTGCCGTCCTTCTGAAGAGATGTTAAACCAAGGCCCCATCTGCTTCAGTTAGTAGTATCTCAGGTGGATGTAAAAAAGTCCCACAGCACCTATCAAAAAGAACAGGGGAAGTTCTCTGATCTTCTGACCAAATTTTCAATAGTAGTATAAAGGGTCCCTATTATTTACGCGAACATTCAGAATTTCGAACTTTGCGTTATCGACAGCCTAATGTTGAAAAGGCCAAATCCTGAAGACACAGAACAGCGATTTTTTTTTCCCTAGGGAAAAAAAATCACTGGGCCGTTTTTGTGACTTTGCCGTTTCCTCCACTGTGGTGCAATCTCAGAGTCGGTATATTTATGTAGGGGGGGTGTGGGGCTTCTTTATTTATTTTTTTTGCAGACCAGCAATTTTTTCCCATAGGAAATAAATCGCTGTCCTGTGTGTTCGGAATTTAGCTTTTTCGAAATTAAGCTGTCGATAAAGGCACGTTCAAAATTCTAAACATTTGGTTACATAATAGGGAAGCAGTATAAATACTACTGCGGGTCTCCTCTAAAAAGAAGCTACTAGTCTAGTGGGACTAACCCAGTCAACAAAGAATTAATAAATAAAAAAGATGCCAAGGAGCTACAAAAAGAACTAGATGATGGTACTTTTGACAAAGTAGTTACTAAGCATACTCAGACAGTAACATAATGTTTGCTGTGGCAAAATTTCACATCACATTGTGCTAAGGATTATTATTTCAAAAGACATTGTATACAGATTAAAAACTTCAGAAACACGTCCAACTTAAAACAACCAAAAAAAGGCAGTGAACTGTAAAAATCACCTAAGCTGTTTTATTGTGTTAGCGCTTTTGTTCAAACAATAAATTAACTACTTCAGACAACAAATACCCAAGATTCCATGCTATATATACAATGTTCAATTAAGCTAATAATCAATTAGGCTAAAAATACAAGTATTTGATTAGAAAGCCTTTTTTTTTAAAACATCTAAGTAAATATTTAAATGTATATGCCTACATAAAAAATCTGTTATAGACAGCACTTCATTCTACTTCATAAAACTAATACAAAAAACGTTCCATTTTTATATATACTTAAAAGAAACAGTCGATAAAGAACTTTAGATAAAAATTGTATTAGGTAAAAAACATATATTGTTTTTCCACAATATAAACCTAAATACCTTTACCTTTCCAAAGCTTTTAGTTTTAGGATACACTTAATAGAACAATATTTGTTAAATCCTGGTGGGATGTGGGAATATGTTTTTATCTGCCAAATTAATTCACATTCCTCTAGTTTTAATTCCCAGGGACTACCTTTAATATTTCTACCTATTTGATCAGCCACTATAAACTGGAACTTATGTAAGGGATTTTCTAATGTGTGTTTAGTCAGTGCAGTTGTACTAATTTTTTTGCTTATATGATACTGATGCTCATAGATCCGTTGTTTGAGCATCTGTTCAGTTTTTCCTATATAAAAACTTTGGCACTGTTAGCATAAAGCTTTTATTTTGTGTGTCATGGCTAGTGGAGCTGCTGCAATATCACAGCCTTTATTTTTCCAAGATGGAGCTAATACAGCAGGAAGGTTGACTACCGAGGTGAACGCCATGGGCAATCTAACTGTTTTGGTGAAGCAATTGATTGAATGTGTAGATGTCCTTTCAAGGAGAATGTCCGGATTGGACCCAAAGAATTTAACTTCTGAGGAAATAGCTTCTGATTCTGCTTCTACTAGCTCAGGTATAAGTAGATATAATCTAACATACGCTGCCATTTCTGCTGCATGTTTGAGCAAAGTATGTTAACAATAGAACATCTTCTGCCTATAATTCACAAACTGTTGGAAATAATATGGGCATGGAGGGTCAACTGCATAATGTTAATCAACCTGTGTTTAATGCAGCACCTACCATGTTGGATTATCTAAAAGCTCCTAAGTTTTTCAGATTGACTGAAATAGATCTTAATACCAGTAACTGAAATGGAACCTCGCAAATATCTCTTATCACTAACCTAAAATGCTTCGACTAGAAGTTGCATAAATGCCTTAATTACAACTTGAAGTTTCTTATTTTCAAGAATGCATTCATAGAAAAATAGTGCCTAAAGGACTGTGCCAATGGCGGTACCCAGTTGGTTTAATTAATAACTCCAATTTCCATCATGAACTAATCTGCCTATTTGACAGGCAAGGTTTTGAGTTTTTGGAGACACTAATAAAACAATATAACCTACAAATTGAGGCCTTAAGAACAGAGTTGGAAGTCCTTGAGCACAAGATCATGACCGATGTGGACTTCCAATGGTATAAATATGATTATGCTCGTATTTTACGAGCATCAATCACACGATTACTAGGGCAGCTGAAATCAAGAAGAAGAAAATTAAAAGAGCCATTAATGACTATACAAATGGGACCACTTACTTGGCTCCATCAGATTCACAGAGATCTAATATTATTAATAGTAGCATTTCCATTGCCCAGGTAACAACTAACTTGCAACGCCCCCAGCTAGACAACACCATGGATCAATCCATTCTAGGCAATGATGAAAACATAATGCAAACACCTCCCCCTAAGCATAGTGAATACATCAGGATTAATCAACAGAGAGAGAATGGCTACCAAGGCATGGACACGCTAAGAGGTGAGTCTTCCAGCTACCAGAATTTTTGGGAAGGCAAGAACAAGCAGCAGAATCAACAACGGAATGGGAGGAATTCAGGACAGCAACAGAGGAAACAGAATCGCCGGAGGAAGTAATTACCATACCATTTAGGGAGCCAGAAGTACTTACTAACTCCAAAGATGATTTATAATTTTTCATCTGTTTATGTTTCCAGAGAGATAGTTGATGTTCTCTCTAAAGGACTATCTTTTGTACCGGACAAAAAAGCCAGTGTTGCAAAAACAATTATTGATTTAAAATTGTTCATTCAAAAATTGAACTTGGCTGTTTTATTGGGTAATAGTACGCTTATTCAGAATGACTTAAGAATTTCTAGTGTCTTTAATCCCCCCACACACGAGACACTAGCCATATTTGAAAAAATATGTGAAATGGACATAAGGATTATTCTTAATAGAATGCAACATAAACATGTTAATAGGAACATGTCCATAGATGAGAGGGAGTTTCTGAATTTGTTGAAAACATGCAATGTGAGAGTAATTTAGCCTGATAGGTGGGGGGGGGGCTTGTATTTATGAATGAGGCAGAATATGTGGATAGAATGTCTGCCATCTTGGGGAGTGATAGTTATTCTAAAGTAAGCTTAAATGAAGTAAACTGTGTATACAAAAGGGTAAAAGAAATCCTTAATGATTTATTTTTGGAAAACAGTGTTAACATTGACACTTACCATTATTTAAGTATGCCAGTACCAATGACACCTGTCTTGTTTGGGTCTCCTAAGATCCATAAAGATCTTAGTAATCCACCTTTTAGACCAATAGTTGATGGACGGAGATCTATCACATATGCATGTGCCAAGCTAGCAGATAGCAAATTGAAACCTGTAATTAAAAGTGAACCCCAAATTTGCCATGATTCCTGGAGTTTCTTAGGAAATATAAACAAATTAAATTTTAACGATGATCACAACTTTTTGACAGTGGATGTTAAAGACCTGTATACTGTCATACCCCAGGAATTAGGCTTAGAATGGGTGAGTGAATTTTTAGCTATGAAAGGCATTGATTATAGATAAATAAATCTGATCAAAACCCTTCTAGAGTTGGTTTTAACAAACAATTTTATGTTGTTCAATAACCAATTCTTCCTACAAAAAACAGGTGTAGCCATGGGCTCCCCTTGCGGAGGAAGCTTCTCAAATTGTGTTATGGTATATTGGGAGAGAGAGCTCCTATTCCCTAACAGTACCTTCATGGAGAACGCTGTTTGTTACACCCGTTATCAGGATGATATGTTTTTTATATGGAGGGGGACATCTAATACAGTGGACTAAATGCCTTCACAGAGTTAACCAACTTATTAGAATTCACTTTCCAGTTTGATACAGAATGCATTCACTTCTTGGATGTTCAGTTGTCTAAGGACAGAATTAATAAGATATACAGGACTACAATTTATAGAAAACCCACATATTCTAATGCATTCCTACATTTCAATAGTAGTCACCCATACCATCAAAAAAGAGCGGTTATAAAGGGACAACTTGTTAGTGCCGACAGGATGGTTTCATCTGAGATAGATTTTCTCTTAGAGTGTGACACATTGAAAAATATGTTCACAAAAAGAGGCTATCCTGAACAGCTTTTTGAACAATTATTTAATGAACTTAGTAGGAAAAGGAGTAATGGTTATTTTAAACCCATTCTCCAGAAGGGCTACCTAGATCTTGAACATGACTTGATAATGCAAGACAGCCTTAATAATTCAACCATAATTTATGATTCAAAACCAAGTTTTCTTACTACTTTTTCCATGGATGCAAGAGATATAAAAAACATTTTGATTAAAAATTGGGCACTTAAAGTAGAGGATAATAACATGTATAAAAAGTTGGGTGAAAGACCACATATTACTTATAGAAGGGGTCCCAACCTCAAGGGTTTGTTGGAAGGTAATAGCTTAACACCTAAAGCTAATTCGGGCATGAAAAGATGTGGCAGGTGCCAGCAATGTTAGCATATAAAGGTAGGGAACTGATTTACTATAAGGAACAAAACTTATCCAGTTAAAAGGAAATTTAATTGTGAGACACTGGGGGTTGTATACCTAGCTTTATGCCAACAGTGCCAAAGTTTTTATATAGGAAAAACTGAACGGATGCTCAAACAAAGGCTCTATGAACAACACTATCATATAAGCAAAAAAACTAATACAAATGCACTGGCTAAACACATATTAGAAAATCCCTTACATAAGTTCCAGTTTATAGTGACAGATCAAATAGTTAGGAACATTACAGGCGGTCCCTGGGAATTAAGACTAGAGGAATGTGAATTCATTTGGCAGATAAAAACATATGCCCACATCCCACCAGGACTTAACAAATATTGTTCTATTAAGTGTATCCTAAAACTGAAAGCTTTGGAAAGGCAAAGGTATTTAGGTTTATATTGTGGAAAAACAATATATGTTTTTTACCTAATACAATTTTTATCTAAAATTCTTTATCTGCTGTTTATTTTAAGTATGTTTAAAATGGAGCGTTTTTTGTATTAGTTTTATGAAGCAGAATGAAGTGTTGTCTATAACTGATTTTTTATGTAGACATATACATTTAAATATTTACTTAGATGTTTAAAAAAAAGGCTTTCTAATCAAATACTTGTATTTTTAGCCTATTGATTATTAGCTTAATTGAACATTGTATATATAGCATGGAATCTTGGGTATTTGTTGTCTGAAGTAGTTAATTTATTGTTTGAATGAAAGCGATTGTATACAGATTGCCATAAGAATGGTGATACTGGAAGAGTGACAAATGTAAAATGCAAAAAAATACATTTAAACTTGATACAGTACAGAAGGCAGACAGTATACTTGTTCTGGTTTAGAACCAGGGAAAAATTACAAATCTGAGCTGCAAGGTATTCAGTACTTGCAGATGCATAATGTGGTAATAAATAATCACAGAGACATGCAAATCACTCCAAAGGTACCTGGTTACAAGTGGACACTGAACTAAACACACTGGACTCATTGTATTCATTATTTCTGTGAATGACTGTAGATAGAATATGTTTTGTGTATACCACTTCAGAAAACAAATGTATATAGTGATGCAGTAAAAAAGAAAATCACAGTTAGGATCTTAGTAACATTTCAAGACAAAATACAAATGCTAGATTTGTGTGGTTAAACAGGAGTGCCATTATTTAGCAAGGGATAGATGTGGTAGCTAGAAATGAGTAAGGAACTTATTTTCAGGTTGTGAAAATGGCTCAAAATGGCTGTTGCCAAAGTAGCAATAAAAAGGATGTACAGTCATATGAGGATGGACAAAGCAGTAATGCAGCTCATTAGAAAAGCATAAATCTGAAGTTAATAGAAATTATTCTGAATGTTATCAATATAATATTTCATGTGCTGATGTTTAATGCCTAATGTAGAATGTTGTAAGTATATTCCTAGCAATGAAATGTGCAAGTCTAAAAATTAAATGAAAGCTGTGGATAGCATGTCCAGTGACTAGAACATGTGTAAATGGAAGGTTCACTGAGGTTGGGACAAATGAGCCATGAAGTCACAACAAATAGTTTCATGATTCCAAGCAGTACTAATGTAAAGTAATAAGATAGCTCTACTAGTAATCTGATGGAATACTTTGAACAAGCTCTTTTAATAGAGAAAATCTTGAATTTTCATTTGGCAAATGTGGTGCCATTCAGTCAAAAGTATTAAAAAATTCCTTAGCAACAACTTACCACAGCTGTTTTCAAGTACACAACAGATAACAAAAATGTGGACACTCAAGCAAATATTAAGATTTATAATATAATGGGGATAGAAATGAAAATAAGTTATCCTGGAATGATTTAGTTCAGAATGACAAATAAGACAATGCCAGGGCACCAATGGCCAAAAATAAAATCTTGAAAACAAATATTGTTGAGAGTCCAGCATTATGAAGAGAGAACATTGAATGTTAATGCTGCTAGCAGTAGAGCAGGACTGTAGTGATATCATGGTGACTGACAGATGTGATTGCTGCAGTTCACTACGGTGTCACATGCTGCTTTGCACATACTGCTTGCTGTGGGATCACGTGCACATAATTGATGTGGAAAGGTACGTGGCCACTTTATTATTACTGATAATAATTTTCATGGAGCTACAAAGAGTAGTTATGTGTGATAGAACCCAGGTATGTTGCAGTGGTGGAACTAGCCAGATTGAACAGAACTGCATATAAGCAGCTTTATAAGTTCATAGGGTGTTACCAGGCAATTGACCCAGAACATCATTTGTAGTCGAGTCACTGCAATTCCCATAACTTATTACCCCTGTCCATAAGGGTTTGTCAGTCAAGGCCAGGAATCATTTTGTGGTTAGCCATCTATACATCCAGGTTGTGTTTCAAGAGGGTGAGGGAACTACATTGTTTAATATGAAGGGGAGTCTGTTTCAGAGGAAAGTTATTCTTTTTGAGTGAGAAATCTATCATGTCAGCATGTCTGTCTTATGTTACCGTGTAGGTTAAAGTCTTTAGTTTGCATGTTCATAGAGTTGCTGGCTTTGCAAAAATGTATGAGATTACTCATGACAGTGTTGTTTGAGGCCTTGTAGGCCAGGTAGAGGTCACTCCTAAAAAGTCTGTGTGAGGAAGAAAATATAGATAAAGATTTAAGACATTCTGCATAGGGAATGTTACTCAGGGTCTTCATTTTCTTTGTGAGGAAACGCTGGAGTCTTTCAAGTTGGATCATATGTCTGCACAGGTACATGCCAAAAGGAGCATTAGATTAAATTATCAGTCCAATAACAGAGGAGGAGAGAGGTATGGTAACATTTCTGGAACTGCAGGAAATACCCTGAGTAATCACGTGAGCTAAACCGAAAGATTTTCTAACAACCTTGGCTACATAATTGTCAATGGAGACCTCATTGTCAACAGATGTGTCCAGGACTCTGATAACTCTGTTTTTTGGTTGGGGAGTCATTAATGTAATAAAAGCACAGGTTTTTCTGTCTGTCAAAATTTACAATGCTATACTTTTTTGTCATTTAGCTTGAGGCTGTGCCCATGGTACTCTTTGTTTCTTTATTTATGTTAGTCTTTTTTTTTTGTAGAATCTTGGGGCCTCCAGGTAAGTTTATGAAGGTTCCAATTTTACAGTTATCAGCAAAAGTAAGGATCCAAAGACCTTTGATATCAGGTTTGACATCAAAAAATGAATACCAAACAGGGGCAGTCCCAGTGCAGAGTTCTGAAGACACTGGTGGTAATAGACCTTTTTGAGGAGAATGTGCCCTTGGTTTTGATTTGCTGTTCTAGGTCCATGAGCCAATTTGCTATACATCAGGTAACATAAGGGTTTACCTTTAGCTTGACAAGTTATCTGTGATGCCTGAGTTAGGAATGGTGTCAAAAGCATTGGCTAGGTCAAGGTAAGCGGTGCATGTATTGACTTGATCTTGAATACTGACTCTTTCAAAGAAGTCAAACAGGTTAAGCAAACAGAAACTACCGTTCACAAACACAAACTAATTTGAGTCAGGGGAGGTTTTAGGATGACAATGTAATGTTTATGAGGTCCATAATGATGCATTCCATTGTCTTGCAGATAAGGCTTATGAGGGTTATGGGTTTATGCTTACCGAGATCAGTGGTGAGACCTCCCTTCTGTAGGGGGGTAACCACTGTAATTCTCCAAGCCTTAGGCACAAAGCCATATGAGAGAGTAAGGTAGAGATGATTTTGCCTCATACTGGCAAGGAAGCACCCTAGCGTATTGACACCCCTGTACAGTTAGTGTTTTTTATCTCCAAAAGGAGCATTAGATTCAATTATCGGTGGTGAGAGAGGACATGCATTTGTTTCAGGGGTGATTTTGGGGGGAGGCTGACAAGATGTCAAGCATATGTAGACTAGGTGGAGATGGGGAGAGAAGTTAGGTCAGCTGTGTCTTCAGAGGCAGAGAAGGTAATGGTGCTATGTCTCAGCTCTAAACAGTGATAGTTGTTGTTTCTAAAATACTTGATATAGTTGAAGAAAGACTTGTAATTGTCTTTGACAAAGGAAGCAATTCTGAATCCATACTTGGTTTTGGAAGACTTGATTTTATTTCTAAACTCTTTGTTTAATTTTTTGAGTTTGATTTTGAGGTATGGGGTTTTCAATTTGCTATGAAGGCAGAAGATTTATTTTTCCCATTAATAGAGCATGATTATGTTGGCTTCCATCAAAGGGGTTTATTCCCAAACCTGGCACTATATTTGTTACTGATCAAGGACAATATCTCATTAAGGTATTGAGAGGAGGGGAGAATTCTTCCAGGAATGCAGCACTGTTTGCCATATGGTCTTCAAAGGAGGGGAACACTTTAAACTCATTAGATCATCATATAGTTTAAGTAAAATTGCCTTTGAATATTTTGGACTGTTTCCTAATTGTAAGGACCACTGCTTGATGGTCAGACCTAACTAGGGGCATGTAATTATAGGAGCAAAGCATAATGGAGCTATTAGGTTCAAATATATTTCATCCTGTTGTAAGTAAGTAAGCAACCTGGTCTAGTGAGTTTGCATCACTGAAACCCCATGTATAATAGTATTTGGTTTGACAGATAGGAATTATAGTTTCAGTTTTAGAGAGGAGTTGTGGAATTGTATGAGGAAGTTGGGAGTGACAGAGAAGTATGTAAGAGTGGTACAGGATATGTACGAGGGTAGTGTGACAGCGGTGAGATCTGCGGTGGGATTGACGGATGCGTTTAAGGTGGAGGTGGGATTACATCAAGGATCAGCTCTGAGCCCTTTCTTATTTGCAATGGTGATGGACAGGTTGTCAAACGAGATCAGACAGGAGTCCCCGTGGACTATGATGTTTGCGGATGACATTGTGATCTGTAGTGAGAGTAGGGAACAGGTGGAGGAGACCCTGGAGAGGTGGAGATATGCTCTAGAGAGAAGAGGAATGAAGGTCAGCAGGACTAAGACAGAATATATGTGTGTGAATGAGAGGGAGGCTAGAGGAATGGTGAAGATGCAGGGAGTAGAGATGGAAAAGGTGGATGAGTTTAAATACTTGGGGTCAATAGTCCAGAGTAACGGTGAGTGTGGAAGAGAGGTGAAGAAGAGACTACAGGCAGGATGGAGTTGGTGGAGAAGAGTGTCAAGAGTGATTTGTGACAGACGAGTACCAGTAAGAGTGAAATAGAAGGTCTACAAGAGGGTAGTGAGACCAGCTATGTTATATGGGTTGGAAACAGTGGCATTGACAAAAAGGCAGGATTTAGAGCTGGATGTGGCAGAGTTGAAGATGTTAAGATTTGCACTGGGTGTGACAAGGATGGACAGGATTAGGAATAAGTATATTAGATGGTCAGCCCAGGTTGGAAAGTTTGGAGACAAAGCCAGAGAGGCAAGATTACGTTGGTTTGGACATGTGCTGAGGAGGGATGCAGAGTATATTGGGAAAAAAAATGCTAAGGATAAAGCTGCCGGGTAACAGGAAAAGAGGAAGGCCTAAGATAAGGTTTATGGATGTGGTGAGAGAGGACATGCAGGTGGTTGGTGTGACAGAGCAAGATGCAGAGGACAGGAATAAATGGAAACAGATGATCCGCTGTAGCGACCCCTAATGGGAGCAGCCGAAAGAAGAAGAAGAAGAAAGGAATTTCAGTTTACATAAATATGCATCATGGTTTGTGGGTGACATAGAGTGGGTCTTATAATTGGCCAGGAAGTGGTAGATCATCTTATTTATAGTAACTAGGATGTAGAGTTCATGGCAATTGTCTAGTTGTATAAGTCTAGAGGTGAAGGAGTTGCAGAGCTATATGGATAAACAATCAAATGATATGGGATTGCCCTCAACAGAGGATCTGAACATGTGATGGGTATTGAATCCTGGGAAGGAAGATGTGTTGTCACTACATTGAAACTAGGCTTCCTTTATGATGCAGATGTCAATATTTTCTATAGCCAGGAGGGCAGTTTCTTATTTAAGCTTCTAGCTTTGAGCAGCACCACTTATATAATGCCCTTGATTTATTTGGCTAGTTTGGTAAAAGCAGCAGGTTCACACTACCTAAAAAAGGCACTATATGGGTAGGAAATGTCCTGGACAATATATGAAAGCCCTGAGATGAAAGGTGCAGGCCATCTCTTGCAAAGCAGATGGGACAGTCAACCCTCTTCCTCAAGCTGACACAGACTGGATCCCTCTGGAATGACAGCATTAATTGAGACAGCTGTTGAAGGGAATCACCTTTTCTTTATAGTGAGGTATTGTTCTCAGCGAAGGTAGGATGCTCAAAACTAGCTTTATACATGCCTTGGTAGCATACTCTAAGAGTTAAGTCATAGCTCTCTTCATATAATCTGAGGATGTATGTCTCAAATCATTCAAGCCCATGTGAACGACCGTGGCATTGGTGTATTTGAGGTGAATGGACTTGAGAGCCCTAGACATCTGCTGTATTATGTGTCCTGAGAGGCAGCCCACCTTTACTCTCTTTTCCAAACCTGCTGAATGGAGCTACTTTTATAATTAGGGCATTTCCTTGTGTTTAGCTGACCCATGATGCCTTAAGGATTCAAATAAGTTTGTATGATGATCTCCTGAATAGAATTTTTGATCATTGGAAAAAGGTGTAATATATGATGGGACTTTTTGTCAATGAGGAATTTGCAATCAGCTTTTTCACCTTGGAGGCCTTTGAGGCTTATGAAGGGACTTCCTAAGTGCCTCAGCATAAGAAGGCTTGTTTTTAAGTTTGTGGCAAGCAGCTACTAGGTGGTTGGGCATTGACAGACTCCAACATATATGAATATGTTTAGATGAGAAGCTCCAACTTTCAAAGGTATTTGCACCTGTCACATGTGGACTGTAGTGAAGGTAGAAATAAATTGTCAGAGAACATTAAGCAGTTAGAGCATTGCTTCATGGTACAAAGTGTTAATATGGTGCCAACAATGGGTGAGGAAGCAGTCTGTGGACCCATGATCTCAGAATAAGGTGAACTGATATCTCTTGTGTGGATCACTTTGACTTGGAAAGTTAAATATATTAGATTACTTTAGTACCTATAGAGTGATTAGCAAAAAAATAGAAAATAGTGACCTTCGACACCATTCCCCATTCTGGTATTATAGACAAGCTCACCAGCCTGAACATAAACCCCTATGTAACAAGATGGGTTGCCAACTGGCTCACGGACAGAGCCCACATGGTGAGAGTTGTGAGAGCTAGGCCTGACTCTAAACCGGTTATAAATGGCATTCCCCAGGGCTCAGTCCTAGGACCCCTCCTGTTCGGCATATACTTCTCAAAGGTACAGGCAAGCACAGGAGGACTATCGCTGACCAAGTTCGCAGACGGCTGCAAACTAGGGGCTATAATTGACTCTCCAGCTGACACAGACATCCTCCAAAAGGGTCTCACTGAGACGGATACCTGGTGTCAAAATCATGGCCTCAAGCTAAATGCCAAAAAGTGCATAGTCATCCCCTTTGGAAAAAACAAAGTACCCACAAACTACCACATAGGTGGTAGTCCCCTAAATACAGAAGATGTAATAAGGGATTTGGGGACCCAAGTAGATAGTAATCTTACCTTTGGTAATCACATTGCCAAAGTGGTTAGAAAATCCTTCTACATGGCCCACCTAATCACAAAAGGGTTCGCATACAGATCAAAAGAGGTCATTGTGCCCCTCTACTCATCACTCGTCAGACCCATCTTAAAGTACAACGCCCCATTTGGGATGTACCTTGCAAGACACCTGCAACAGCTGGAAAGACCACAGAAGTACCTCACCAAGAGGATCAATGGCCTCAAACAGATGCCCTATGCAGCTTGACTGAAGAAACTCCAGTTGTACTCTGTTGCATACCACCTACTCAGAGATGACCTCTGCCTGACATACAAGGCCATGTCCAGCCCAGAATTGATGGACATGCTCCACCTAAAGAAAACCTTATCCCCTCGAGCCACACGCTCTAGGGATCTAAACCTCACCACAACAATAAATAGGACGTGCTGAAGGGATCGATTCCTGTCTCAGAGACTTCCCATGCTTTGGAACAAGATCCCAATCTACATTAGGCAGAGCTCCTCACTAACACTCTTCAAAAGAAACCTTGACGAGTGGATGGGAAACAGAAAATTTACCTCGGGAATCACTTCAGCGGCTCTGCTGGACAGAGGCACAGGGAACTAATCTAAGGGGGCAGCGAAAGCCATCACATTCTGGCTAGGCTTATAAATGCCTTCGGGCAGATAGCCTAGTACCCACCTATATATATATAAACATTTATATATAATTATATATGTGTATATATATATATATATATATATATATATATATATATATATATATATATATATATATACACACATATATAATATAAAAAATGGCAACTCTATCATCTGTGAGGACATTCCCTGGATGTTGTAATGTACAGTTGCAGGGCATTATCAAACAATGATGAAAATAAATGACAGGTTCTATATTGGACGAAAGCGCTCAACAGTAATAATTGTTTACTTATATTTAAGTTTGGTTTTCCTTCATCTATTACAGCTTCATTGGGTGAATTTTGTTAGTTTGCAGGGCATTATCTTTGATAGTAGGTGTGAAGATAGGTGAAAGCTGCCCACCTAGCTGGATAGAATTTTGTAGATAAGTCTGTCATTTGTAAATATTAATGTAAGCCACAGGCTTGTTCTCTTAAATGTGAAAAGACTGTATTGGATGTTGAAGTGAAAAAAATGTAACAACAGTGCACTGTGCTGTAAGAAAGCTGATAAGTCAAGCATTGTGAAATTCTTTGATCTAAAACTCGAAGCCGAGATGTCTAGAGGGAGGCATTCTGCCTATTGTTTTGAGTTAATGGCTAGAATTTACATGTATAATTTATTTTATTGCGCTGGCTTCCTGACCAGCTGCAAGATCAAAAGGGCTATTAACCTCTGAGTTTCTGTTAGCCTGGGAACCAGAAAGAAATGATGTAATCTGAAATGAATCAGTGGTACTGTGTTATCTATTTAAGGAGAGAAAGAATGAGGGCATTTGAGCATTTGTCTTGAGAACATCCAACTCACCAGCACTCTGCCTATGTCTGCATGTAAGTAGGATCTTAGACTTTAGTGTTTCTCTTAGAAATAGCTCAGAAATGGGAAGATTCGACTGTTTTTCTGCATCGATATCAAAACTATTCTACTGTATTGTATGATTTGTATGGGGTTGGGAGGGTGGCCTAATGGTTAAGGTGTTTGCTTTACAAACACAAGGTACAGGGTTTGAATCTCACAGGGGATAACTGGCTAGGCTTAAAATGGCTCGCAAGGGCAGTTAGCCTAGTACTAACTTATGAACCTTATTATGAACATAAATTGCAGTCTGGTCCCCCCTTTATATCCCCAAAGCCTTAGCTGGCACTAACTAGTTAGATGTGAGAGAGGTTGCAGTTCTGAGAAGAGGGAGTAAGCAGCCACTTGACACAGTGAGCTAGGTACCACACATATCCCTTTAGCAGCACTGAGGCATTAGCTTAACAAACATACAGCACAAACTCAAGATTACAGGCACTATGTGGGGAAAATAAAAATGCAGAGGCACTAAGACTCTTGCAATAGTTTGTTTTCAATGACTTGCATCTATGGTGTGCAGTGTGACCTACTGTTGTGCAATGTGCAGTTCTGTAAAGCCCAGCCAAAACAATTCAGATCACAGTAATTTACTGTAACCCAATTAAGAAAATCTAACATCCAATCAGTAACAGATTGCAAATCTTCTGGTGATTGGGATTTTTCCCCAAGTTGCACCTGAGTTCTTTTTCTCACAAAGAAATTTCATGGAATAGCAGTTTAATTATTGCAGTAAAGAAACTGTGCAGTAGCTTTTTAAACACCACACAGCTTAGTTCCTTTTTCTCAAAGTAATTGAGGGTGTACCATTAATCAGTGGATTTAATAAACACCAGCTACACTATTCAGTAAAGGAAAATCTAGTAGTTACAGCTGACATTTTCTCATAACTTTGCAGCATCATTTCAAAGATGGAAGGAGACCATGGACTACATGCTGTCTCAAGTCCCTGATATTGTCCTTTTTGTCTGCGTGGTGTGCAGCCATTCTGGGATGTTCACTTGATCAGCCTTCAGCAGTGCATGCAGACTGCAGAGCTATGTCTCAGTGTTTTGGTGCATGCCAACTTTTGCAAGGATAACCTGTAGGGGGAGAAGGGGACAGAAGAGCCGCAGTGATTCGTTTGGAGTGATGTGTGGCATGCTTTTTTCTCCATACAGACATTGCTGCTAAAGTCATAGTAACTGATTGGATACAGGTTCAGGCATGGTATAACTGATTTTTTTTCATACACTCTGATAATGTTAGTGAAGTTACTGTGTTTGAGGAAGGTTGGGGCTGCAATTCCTTGTGTCATGAGCTGAAATTTAGATGTGCTGTTGCACTGTGTGCAAAGACATATCCCCATATCTGACCCTGAATGATCTGAGAACATTGAACATTAAAAGAAACAGCTTTTTCTTTAGTTCTACTGTTTTGTTTTTGACAAGCCAATTAGACTGCATTTTACTGCCTTTCCAAATCAAGCAGTTTGTACTCCAGCTGTAATTTTGATTTTTTTGTTTGATTATGTTATTTATATTAATTTTGATTATGTTAACCAATTTTTTGTACAAAAAGTATAGCTGAGCTATGCACTTTGCTCCCAACTTAAGATTCTCCAGGTTGTGTTCTGGAACTGCACTTCTTGCAATGGAACATGCGGATAGCTGGTCATGAACAGTCTGTACCTGTTTGTATACAAATACCTTGTTGGGAAAGTATATAGATCTTTTACATTTGAAATTATTTTCTTCACTGTCATGATGGGAATATTGCCTGCACCTTTGCTAAATTTAACGATGATCTCATCCACTTTCTGGGGTAGTCTGTTAACATTATCTGTACCAAGTACACTGTTGTGGCTTTGAACTTTAGATTATCCTGATCCTATGTATGAATAAAGGTCTGTTTCATGGAGCACTTGCATGGTAGGGACAGGGTCACCTTGACATTAGAGATGGAGACTACATACTAGATTATATGGACTGAAGAATAATAGTACACTGTTGCCTTGCCTTTCATATTTTAGATTCATTCATTCATTTATTTATTTATTTATTTATTTATTTTTGCTGATCACACCTGTCCCATTAGGCCTACAGCCTATTTTCAGGGCAGACTCAAAGTACTAGTGGTAATTTGTCCATGAAAACCAGCTGTGCTACCACTAGCTCAGGCAGTCAAGACCTGAGTTGAAAGTCCCATCTGAAGGACAGTACCTCAGGAATGCAGCACCCCTCTTATGCTATACTACTGTATCAGTGCAAAAATCTGAAACCAAGCACCTAGTGTGGAAATGGAACCCACAAACTTCTGATTTTCCCAGCATCGATGACAGGAATATTTTAGTGATGATGATATGTGTTTAATGTGAGTGGCCAGTTGACTTCATCAGTTCATTATATCAAGGCTGAAATATGCTCACCACTCTGTACGTTTGGGACTTTTGTGGATTCAGCATTCATACCAGATGAAGTTGGCTTATATAGTCACCTAGTACTGGAAGTCATTCACCACCAACTTTCTTTGGTCCTTCTGTATGGTGCCCTAAATGTTGCTAACTCTGCCACTGGCAGAATGCAGACTACCCTATGAGCTTAAGCCTAAATCCTCTGCATCCATATCATTATTAGGTAAGCATGTGATGTCCAGGATTTTATCATTACTGGCTGGGGTGTGAACTAATTTGCCCAGATAGTTTGGATAGATAAAGTCCAGCAATCTCTGGGTTTACACGTTAGAGGCTGTATATGTCTCCCAGTTAATAGAAGGGTAGCTGAAGTCTCCTAGGAGGATGATGTTTAGTTTAATGTATAGGGACTCCATACTACTTAGGTATGAGTTGTGGGCTGAGGGGAACACATAGGGGGGTCCTGTAGTTAGCCGTGGCATGATAAGGGGTCTTGTTAATAGTATGCTGAATGTAGAGGAGTTCCAAAATATCTTGTTTAACTAGTCTGGAGGTGAAGTCTTTTTTTTTGTACAAATATGCAAATATGGAGACACTGCCACTTTTAGTGCCTTTCCATAGTGCAGTGGACCTGAACATGTGATATGCATTGAAACCCTATTGGGAGTACTTTCAATGGTCTTGAACCTTTTCTCAGTAACGATGCATATACTGATGTTTTCTAGAATAAGGAGTGCTTGTAGAGAGTGGAGTTATTTGTTAGGACTCCTAGTGTTGAGTAGCAGTACCTTTATATTATCTGCATTCTGTTTCATTATGTTGGGAGCTTTTAAAAACTGGTGATGTTTAAAAAAGCACTAAAGCACTATGGGGATGGAAAAGTTTTAGCCAATATACAAAAGCCTTGTGAGGTATGTGCAAACAGACCATCCCTGGCAAAGCAGTTAGGGCTGTCTACCATCTCGTCCCAGGCTGATATGTACCAGACTTCCTTTGAATGAGGCCTAAAGCTAAGCCAATTTTTGCAGTCAATAATCTTTTGTTAATCTTGTAGCATCATTCTAGGTGATGGTAAAATGCTGCTCCAGGCTGGGTACTTACCAGGACTGAAAACATATTCCGACAACTTCATCATATCTCTCTTCATATAGTGCACCTAGGAACCAGCAGAATGAAGCCACCAACACAGCGTAAAAAGGAGCAAAAACGTCTGTTTTATTTAACGTTGCAAAGACACCACGTTTTCATCCTAGTACATCCAGGACTTAATCATGGATGTACTAGGACAAAAATGTGGTGTCTTTGCAACGTTAAATAAAACAGACTTTTTTGCTCCTTTCTACGCTGTGTTGGTGGCTTCATTCTGCTGGTTCCTAGGTGCTTTATTTTGGATGTTTATTGGTTGTGTTTAAAGCAGTATTCTCTTTTATCTCTTCATATAGTCCAAGGAAGGAGGTATGCCTCAAGTTATTTACACCCATGTGTACTATGATTGTGTTATATGTGTACTTGCTGTGCAAGGTCTTTAGTGCCTGTGTAATGTGATGAATCCTGGCACTTAATAAACAAGTAACTGTGACCCTGTCTTTGCACAGCTTGGTGAGCGCTGCATAGTTGTGTCTCACAATGGAGTCACCTATGATTAGAATGTTGGATTGTGTGCAAGTTTGCTTAACGGACTTTTGAAATGAGACATGGTGACACTGATGTATTCAGTGTTTGTGAGGTTGCTGAAAGTACTTGTTTCTTAGGCTACATTTTGGAGGCCTTTGTGGTTTAGGCAGGTTGCTTTTAAGAGCCTCAGCACATGTAGGTGTATGTATTTGATCTGATCTGTGTGTTATAGATTTAGTGAGGTGTTGTGTGGCACTGACAACCTGCTTTTATTTGTAGTGTCTTCACCTTAGAGCTTTCCTTCCAATAGCATTAAATAACTGCATGTCTTGCATACTGTGTCAGGTTGTTTAAATAGTAGGTGGTTGTCAGTAAACATGAGACGATTGATGTACTGTCTCAGGGTGCCCATTTCAACCAAGCTGGCTACAAAGATTGTTAGAAAGTGCATATCCATGGTTCCAGGTGCTTACTAATGTGGGCTGAAGGAGGAGTAGTGCCAATGAGGTTTGGAGTTGGTTACTGGAGGTAGTATCTGTCTGATAATGAAGATAACACTGGTCTCAACCCAGCTGCATGCAGCTAGAAATCAGTGATCCTTAGCTCATTCTCTTACCAAAAGCAAAAGAGTAGCATCACTCTCAAACTGCTTCCTAAGAAGTAGTATTAACTCAGATGTTGCAGAATTCAGTATATTTGTTATAGCCTTCTCTTAGTAGATACCCTGGATAGAATCTACAGCAGCCAGATGCAACAGACAGCCAAACTGCACAAAGGCCCTCACCAAAACTTCAACCAGACCTCTCAGTGAAGTCCTATGCACACTGCCCAGTCAGAGACCAGCAGGAATCAATGCCCCTTCTCTTCCTGTTCTCACCAGAAGCAAATAAGTAACATTAATCCAAAGCTGCCCCCTAAGAAGTAATTTTCAGGCCTTCTACTGACTGGTACTCTGGCTAGAATATAATGTCCCTCTGCTCCCTCTCTCTCCACTACCTTAGTAGAAACAACATTCTTAGGCTGTTTGCAAAGCAGTGGATCATAGGCTCTCCAGTGATTGGCAGTCTAGTCCCAGATGTTACACATTTTAAAAGCAAGATGGAGAAAAAAGGGATTAATACTCTGAATACTTCAGTGTGCACTAAGTGAATGAGATGATAATGAAACAAGGGCTAATTTGAGCTTTAACAGTCTCAGGGGAGTGCCTTTCCAGTTAGATCTTTCAGTGCCCAGTAGAATGAGCAGATAAGATGAGACTGGTAGGAACTTCCAAAGTTAAATTTACAGTAAGCGTAGACAACTGAAGAGCCACTAAGTTTAAAATCACAAAAGGAACTAGGCAGGTGGATGGCAAAAATCTATTGCAATCACACACAGCAGTAGTCTCACAGCACTTGCAGCTAAATAAGAAATTCTGTTTCCACTAATTAAATTGATTTAATTCATTTTCCATCAGTTGATCGAATAGGAATTTTATTCTAAACAATCCTAGCAAAAAAGTTTTAAAACTACAAGAAAAAAACCTTAAGATGAAACAACTTTTAAAATAAAGCTGTAATATAAGAACAAATAAACACATAAATAAATAAATAAATGCTGGAAGTATCCAAATCTTAAACTGAGAAATCTAGTGCAAAATCCAGTGCAGTCACATACAGCAGCAGTCTCACAGCACTTAACAGGTAAATAGGAATGCAGCTATGTAAGAAATCCTATTCTCAGCTCCTCCTTGTAATTAACTAGAATTAATTCATTTTCAATCAGTGAATGGAAAATGATTTTTTTTCTAAATACCCTCAGCCAAATCTTCTCTCATATGTTTAGTTGGTTCTCAATCAAGACCTAATTCAGAATGTGGCAAGTTCACTCTGCTTGACTGGCTATAAACCAACTAGCCACATAGAAAGGAAGTACTGGAAGCTCTCTTTTCACTCTTAAATGTTCACTGATGTACACTAGCAGTCTTCCATGCCAAAAATATCTGTATAATTCAGTATATAATTCAAGACCTTTATTACCAACTAGAAATATCAATGTCTCCTAGTACTTTTCATCACTGGTGCATACTGTTGTATTAAACAGATGTAGCTTACAGTGCCCTGGAACTGTTCTTAACCTACTGCTACTGCAGGACAAATTCTTTACCATAAAGACCACAATAGGCTGTGGGCAGCTGCTGTTGGTTGACGCCACAAACCAGGAAGCCATGAAAAGAGGGTGCAAGGCATGATCCAGTTACAACAACCTAAACTGAATACCGAATGGCTCAGATATGTCATCTTAAAAAATGACTAAATAAATAAAATAAAATAACTATACAAAGCTAAGGCCATTTTCCTTAACACTGGACGACATTCACAACTAAACAATATCAGGCAAATTTTAGATAGAAATGACTGACTTTGCTGGAAGGTTTAAACTGAACCTTAGCATCTCCTTCAGTATTAATGGAATGTATTATGTGGCTTCTATCATACTAGCAGAAATGTTATTCTCTAACTTTGCCACCCCTCTTAATATCAGCCCCTTTAATACTGGGCAAACCTTCACAATGTCGTAACTTTTTTTATCACATTTTATTCCTTAGTTGCTGTTGACTTCAGAATTTCATTTGAAATTATATTTCTACCTTCCTTTGCTCACCAGGAGGGTTTTCTTCTAGGGAATATCCATAGGCTCAAGTAGGGATATAGCTCACCATGCAGTAGGAGTGTAACAGGGCCAGGCATGTAAAGCTGTCATCCTGTGGATTTCTGAGGTGGTTTATGTGTTTATGCCTTAACTCCTCCCCTAACATGCTGGAAAATACTCCTAACTGGAGGGGGGTCTGTACAGGGGCATCCTAATGCTGTTGTCTCTCCTTCACTATGACATACCCTTAATTCTCATGCCCTCACAATTGCTTGCTAACACCCCTGTCTCTACAGGGTTCCATGACATCAGGCATGCAAGATGCCCCTGCATGCTTCCTCCTGAGACAGATGGGCATGAGCATGACTTGTCATTCGTTCACACTCCTAACTGGTTCCTACAAACCCTGAACTGCTTTATTCCCACGTCATCTAAGTTGTATTCATAACTTCATCCATGTACACCACAGAGCAGACACAATGTCACAGATGTGTGGTTTTAACTCCAGCTAATTCCTCAGTATTACAGTAAATGAAGTAATTTTATTTCTGTGCTAAATCCATAACATTGTCAGGACTGGTGCAGACAATTCATACCTTAGATTACTCAAGAACTGCAAACTTTCTTTGCAGCACCCCCAACAACCTGCTACTGTCTAGTTTTCTCCAGAGGTCTAAGTTAATACTTAGAAAACTTAGAAAGAAGCAACATATACACTTATACTAGAAGAGTAATGAAGGCAACCTCAACCCCCGACTCCCCACCTCTATTATTACAAACCTGCAAGTTGTTAAATGCACCCTCTACTCTTGACAATATGTTTTCCACTTCATGGATTTAGTACTCAATATGTTAAATTAGATTAATTTGTTTACAAAGTATGATTGTGTTTACCATTTTGTAACTTAAATCATTAAATAGGGCTGTTTTATTTTTGTTGTTTTATGTATGATACATCAGTGCTTGCTACCTTTTGTGTTTTTCCTTTTATTTTGTATGCTTCATTTAACCTGCATCATATATGAAAAGGGTTCCCTGTGGATTAATCCTCATATGTCATTAACAAAATAAATAATTTAAATAAATAATAAATATTATATACTGAAGAAGGAATGGAAGACAAGAGTACTGACAGTAAGATTTTCCATGGCAAGAGATGTAAGTTGAGGTGGACAAGTGGCAGAAATCTGGTGAGTGTAGAAGTAGTAAAAGGACTCACTAAGAAGGACAGGATTTTAATATAGAGAGAGAAATATGAAGAAAGAGGAGAAATCCCCACATTATATTAAGGGTCTATATTAATTCACCGAAACATATTTCCAGTGAACACCTCTTCGTCAACCTGTATTCAGCAAAAATCTCTTCCGAATTCACTGAATTTTCCAAGGGCAATGAAGTAGTTGGCCAACTACACAACTTTGCCCTTTTCCCCACTGTAGTGCAATCTTGGAGTTGGTATATATATATATATATATATATATATATATATATATATATATATATATATATATATATATATATATATATAGTTAGGGAGATGGGGGGTGAAGCCCCCCACTTGGGTGGGTTTGCTTTCGTTAGTTGTGGGTTCTACTGTGTTGGTGGACAATTGTTTCATTGCCCTTGGTAAATTCAGTGAATCGCAGAAGTGATTTTAGCTGAATATGGGTTGACGAAGAGCGTGTTCACTGGAAATATGTTTCGGCGAACTAATATAGACCCTATGTTAAATGAGGGGACAAATGAAATTCTGGAAGGGAGAAAGGAAGGATGAAGAATTATATTCTCAAAGATTCTATTGCTGTCTTAGGTGAGTAGATTCAAAAGCAGAATAGACCTCAGAGTATGGGAATTTGATATTATAAAACAGCGGATTATATATACAAGAACAGAGATCTGTATGCTAATAATAGACTTTATCTGAATCAACTGGATATGAGAAACTGAAAGAAAAGCTTGAAGAGAGTCTCTTGGTGAAGGTCTCTTTGCACAGACATTGGTTGGGGGGTAGAGAGCTAAAAATTACAAAATGAGCTGTGGGTATTTGGGAACTTCTGGATAATTAAGACTGCCATCAAAGAATGTACAAGCAGAGAAGGAGAAGACTTGAGAACATGTGGAATTTAATTCTTGTTGGCATCTCAAAATATTCCCTGAGAAATCTTTCATCTCATACAATAGGGTAGCATATTTTGCTGTCAGCTGTTCTGGTAGCATAAGTTTTAATATCATTTCTCAAAAAATCTAGACAAAGCCAAAAATAATGGGAGAATAAATAGCCAAAATCACATAGAACTTTTATTTATTACCCTAAGTCACTTAAAAATAATAATAAGAGAACAATGTATTTTGCATTAACATACATTTTCTGAACAATAAGAAGTATGAAACATTAATGTTTGGCATTATTGATTGACTGCAATCCTTAGTGATTTTACTAGAAAAATCAAAATTATTAAAGAGAACAGGGCTAAAATATGAGGCAAAATTGGTAAATTCTGCAAAATTCTGGGCAGTTGATAGGTATGTCTAGTAGGCATCGCTACAACACGGATGTATAAACAATACGGGGCCAGATTTTAAAAAAATGCCTCATTGGACTAAGTGAATTTGCAACAGAACCAGCCATGTGCAGGGTATATGTGATTCAGAAAACCCAGCTACACAACATGGCTAAGCTAAACAACATGGTCAACTGTGCTATATGTCAGTGACTCTATAAAGTGGCACATTTATTTTAATAAGGCAAAACAAGATGGAAGCACAATTCAGAGATGTTTAAATGCAGCTTAATAGAGCTGCACTCACTTTATATTTGAACACAACCATATACCCATGATCTGATGGAGTAGGTTGTGAAATTATGATAGGGGTTGCTGAAAGCATAGTAAATGTGTATCTGCATGAGGCTTTCATTGCAGCCACTATGCCCAACAGTACACAAAATGGCCTTTGGAATCACTGGGTTGTTCTCCTATGCTTAGCATTTCATGCCCTCTGTGGCACTAACATAGTGGACTAGTACTGTGTAGACAGGGAATCTATAAACAAATTATAAAAATGTGTTAGCCTTACCTACAGCCCCATGGAAGTTGTGGAGGACCTATCCCAGTGAATACCACGGTATGTGTGGTTTTACATATATTAGCTACAGGGACCTTTCAGCAACCTTCTGGAGACATGGTGGGAGTATGGCAAGCATCTGCCTTGAGAATATCCATCAGTTTTTCAATGACATGCTTCAACATGTGAGAGAGCATATGTGGTTCTCACATTCTACAGAGGATAGGAGGAACACCATAAAGGAGTAATATGATATAACCCATTTCCCTGAGGTATTGAAGGCCACAGACTGTAAACACATTGCATTAAAGGTGGCATCCAGTGAAATGGGAAGAAGGTACATGAATCTCCATCAACAGCCAGGTGGACTGTATTGCACAGGGTATCATCTACAATGTGTGCACAGGCCATCCAGGCAGTTTTCTTGACTCCAACTTATGGAATGCATGTGACCTATACCAAGAATGTGTGAGAGGAGATGTCACAGAGGCATCTTCTTTGGTGATGCCAAATATGCCCTGGAACCATTGCTAATGAAATCCATCAGAAATTCACACAATCAAACCGACCAAGGGGTATAAACAATCCTTCTCACAAATCAGAAAAATTATGCAATGTGTGTTTGGGCTGCTGAAAGCACACTTTTGCTGTCTGGATTCATCTGGTTCTACTCTGCAATATGACCCTGCACATGTGCCCAACCAGACCACATGTACAACATTACACAATATTACACTGAGGAAACAGTTAAAACAGAGTGGCTTTTTGTAGGCCTGTAGTTCTCAAAACAACAGGCAGCAGAAACTGAGACAGACAAGGAGACAGAAGAGGAGCTAGCAGCAGGGGATAATCATGGCAGGCAGAGGCAGGCATAGTGTAATGTGGCACTAAAAATAGGCAGCAGATTGCACATAGTTTTACAGCATAACTATACAAAAGTTAAGCAAATACACTACAGTAAAACTTATGCATGCAAAAACACTACACTGCACTTACCCATGCATAGGCTGGCCACACTGCGAATCAGACATCGGCAACCCAAGTAACAATGTACAAATGTCAGGGTACAGTTATCATCATTTGCACAGGTTGCCAAGGGAGTACAGAACTTCATGTCTTTCATAGGGAATTATTTGAGTGTGAGTGCTGCTGTGTATTAAAAGAAAAAGAGCTTTTAGGGGAAATGTTAGAACTGATGAGGGGGTTAATGTCAAGAAGGGCAGAGCCAGTGGATGTGTTTGAAGTGCTTGGTGGGCAGTGGTGGTGTGTGTTTGCATATGTGGACACAGCCTCAGCAGTTGGTGAAGCACTGTGGCTTGGCCTAATGGACAAGTCCAGGGCATGCATGAGGAGAGTTCCACTTCCCATGCCTGCCCCCAACCATGAGAGCTGACACTGCCAGGACTTGCACTGGCTGTCGTGACCCTGGCTAGATGCTGATGTGCCATGTGATCTTGACTAACATCTGATAGGAGCTGTGCCAGCATGACAATGGCCATGACCATGGGGATGGCCCCTTCTGGGAGTAGACACCTCCACAACAGATGTTGCTGTGGGAGTGCTAGCACTACATAAGTGGGATCTTGCATATCCACAGTAATGTTGACTAACATGTGTAGAAGTAGCAGATGACCAGCTGTGAGGACAGCCTCTCACCCCTGTCAGATGACCAATAGAAAGCACTGTATGTGCAATTCAGACTATCCAAGGAATCACACATATGGGACATGTACTCCCATAGGTCAGCTGCACACCTTGGATCACTCTCACTATTTCTGCCATGGCTGTGGTGGCACTGGCACTAGCCTGTGCCTCCATGATGTCTCTGTACATATTTTGTATTGAAGCCAATGACACACCAATCTCGATGGGGGGATAGCTATATCTCGAGTGATCACCATTACCAATCACCCTGTGTGGACCTCCATGCCCATAGGTGCTACGGACAGATTCAGATCTCTCTCTAATGGAGGCCACCACACTTCCCTAATCCATAGTGCCTCCATCACCCTTTCATGACTGTGCTGGCTCAACTCCACCATCATTATCAGGGGCTACAGATCCTCCATCATCAGACAGGGGCAGTTCCATAGTGCTGGTGTTAGATAAAAATTCACCTGTGAATGCACCAAAGCAAAAAATATCCACTGTAAGTGTGATGAAAGGAGATACTGCCAGTCCAGCTAGCTGGAATTTTGTAAATAATTCTATGTCATTTGTGAATATTGAAATGATTTGTGTAAGATGTATGTGCTACAAATGTATTAGAACTGTATATCATGTGTATATCAAACTAGGTTTGTACAGACATGTGTGTTGAAAAGATGTTTTATAAAGTGCTTGTGCTTAAAATGGATCTACAGTATACCCTACTGGAAAAGAACAGAAATGTACATGCACTATTATAACTGTTTAAAAGTATATATTTTAACAGTGGAAACTAGAACATAGGAAGTTAACTTCAGTCTGACAAACATAAGAAAAACAACTGAAATTAAATCACTTTATAGGCTAGGCCAGAGACACAATGTCTGTACTAGGGAACTTTCTGTATTGTCTTGGAAGTGTTTTATTGTTTTATGACTTCCAACATCTGCCAAAGATCTGAGGAAAAGCCCCTGTCTATGTATTTTTACAGGTAGATGCTAAATGCTACCAGCTGTCATCAATAGTTATTTTGGGTCTCGAGATTAGCAGTCAGATGACAAGAAATGATGTAATTCTGCCAGCTAGCCCAGCATCAAAGGCAGCTATGATCTCAAGACAGGGAAGGGGTAATGTATTCCCAGATAGCCTTATCCCTCTCAAGTAACGTTTCTCAGTGGTGACTTGAAAAACTAGCTTGAGTCTTCGAGGGGGAAAGAAGTGTGACAAAAGGAGATACTGCCAGCCTAGCTAGCTGGAATTTTGTAAATAATTATATGCATTTGTGAATATCGAAATGATGTGTATAAAAGCGTGTGTTACAAATGTATTAGAACTGCATGTCATGTGTATATCAAACTAGGTTTGTACACATGTGTGTTGAAAAGATATTTTATAACGTGCTTGTGCTTAAAATGGATACACAGTGTGCCCCACTACAAAAGAACAGAAATGTATATGCACTATTGTAACTGTTTAAATGTATATATTTTAACAGTGGAAACTGGAACACAGGAGGTTGACTTCAGTCTAGCAAACTTCAGAAAAACAACTGAAATGAAATTACTTTATAGGCTAAGCCAGAGACACAATGTCTATACTAGGGAACTTTCTGTATTGTCTTGGAAGTGTTTCATTGTTTTATGACTTCCAGTATCTGCCAAAGATCTGAGGAAAGCCCCTGTCTATGTATTTTTACAGGTAGATGCTAAATGCTATCAGCTGCCATCAATGGTTGTTTTGGGCCTGGGGACTAGAAGTCAGATGACAAGAAATTATGTCATTCTGCAAGCTAGCCCAGCAGTAATATTTGAGATATTAATTAAGAAGTCTCTTAGAGAGACACAGCACGCTGTATTCTGTCTTGTCTTGGACTTGGCAACAAGATCCGTTTACCACATATGCCTTGCTCTGTAAGTAAGTTTCTATGGTATAGTAACTCTCTTAGATACAATCAGGCAAGCTTAGTTTAGCTATTTATCTTTATTTATTTGAGACTCTCCTGCAATGTTGTTTTAAATATTTCCTGTGGTTTTGAACTCTGATGTCACTATCATATATATTGAGCATTGTCTTGTTATTTTATTATTTATTATTAAATATATTTAAAACTTTCATTGTGGCTGATCTGTGTAGAGATATTTAAGTTCTGAGAGTACTTGCATATTTATTTGGTAACAATGTGTAGGCCACTCCTAATAGCCTGCTCTTGGTCAAACTAACATTACACAGTAAGATTGGACACCCTTTGTTAAGGGCCTTAAAGTAGCTGATAAGGAGTCGGCTGGTGGCTGTGATAACTACCTTATAGTCTGAGCAAAGAGGAGCATAGCTAGTCAATCTGTGCCAGCCTTTCCCAGGTGTGTGTGTGTGTGTGTGTGTGTGTGTGTGTGTGTGTGTGTGTGTGTGTGTGTGTGTGTGTGTGTGTGTGTGTAAATCAAACCTCAAAGAGTGTGTGTGTCAGCTACTTGGGCAGGGACATGAAACACTGGTTGGACAGAGAGAATGCTGGAGGTCTTGGCTTGGCCATTCAGCTGAGATCTCAACTTTATAGCTGTATCAGTGAGGAATCATATTGAGATCTAGAGAAAGAGGGAGAAACCAGCCCCAGACTGACTGTGGTCTCTGTGTGCTCTTAAGGGAAATTGCACTTGCAGAGAGCTGCATCTGGAAATACTGTGTGTGTAGTTGTTATCCTCCCAATGTATGTCCCCCACTGGTGCCAATGGAGAGAATTGAGGCTCTTTGATTATGTGTCCAGTGGTGGGACATCACAGTAAGTATGACCCAGTACCACAACACATGCAACTGATTTATTTACAGCTATAAACATATGTAAATAACTAGCACCTCTGCCCATACCTTGTACAGATAGTCATGTCAGTTGGATCCCTGATGTATCTTATACCCATGGATGATGCAAAATGGGGGCACATGTGGGGCACATGACTCCCTGTGAAACTGTGTGCCCCTTGAGTGTCCCAGTTCCTGGAATATAGGAAAAAGTCCTTCTCCTAGTTGAGCATTTTCTCCATGTGAGCACATTTTACTTGAGGACTCCCAGATGTATTTTTAAGCAATCAGAAATAATATATTCCACTACAGCAGTCATTAGGAGGACAAATGTATGTAGTTTACTACTTCAGCATAAATGCACTCATCTACAGCAATCATTGAGAGTAATTATGCAGGTCTTTTATTTCATCTTTTTACACAATTTAGTGTGTGTGTGTGTGTGTGTGTGTGTGTGTGTGTGTGTGTGTGTGTGTGTGTGTGTGTGAGAGCATGCGCCCGCACGTGTGTGTGTGTGTGTGTGTGTGTGTGTGTGTGTGTGTGTGTGTGTGTATCTAATGCCCCACTTACTGGTTTCTGGTTAAGTGACTTGCTCAGAGTCATACAGTTGGAGGTAGGAAGAATCATACTCTATAACCTTAAAGCCTGAAGCCTTAATATTGCACACTAGCTCCTATACCTCCCTTAGTTTCTTTTTTTTTTTTTTTTGTAAATCAATCATTAGAGTTCTCGTTGTTCAGAAAATACATATCTATGCAACACCTCTTGTAGTTCTGTTAACCACTGAAGAGCATTAGAGCTGTCTGCCACTTGCTAATGAATTGCTTCCTGTAGTCAAATGTAAAGGGTTTGAATCCTCCCACCTCCATAGTTTCATAGGTACTTACTAGATTATTGATCCTTGAGGAGGTTTAGAAGCCTAGCCATACATTCCTGTAATTGTTTAGCCCTTGTGTTTTATGTAAAAATAACCCAGAATTGAGCTGAACTTTTACATGTTGCCCCCTACCCAGGAGGGTGCCAAATCAGGGATAAATTTGCAGTTACCCATCCATTTGTTCAGATTACATTTGACTAGTGTAAGAGAAGTACTTTGCTTTATGTGGAGAAGAAGATTATTCCAAAGGAATGCTATTCTCTGTGATACATATCAATTCTTCCATCATGTTCTATTTGTGTTGCAAAAGGTTTGCCTATGGTGGAACTGTCATCAAGTCTGACAGTACTTCTGAATCACTCCTGAAAAGGAATAGTTTTTCCAGTGGGTTTACTTAGTAAACAAATAGATAAAAAAATACTATTTAAAATTTGCACTTTTATTCTTTGGGAGGATCCTTGGTTTCCTTGGTTTGTTGACTGTTGACAGTGTGCATATGTCTTTGAATAAACCGCACAGCATGTCTATGAGTTGAATCTTTAAATATTAACTCTGAATGTATTTTTAATTTAACTTGTTTTTGCAGGCACAAGGGTGTGAAATGCATCATGTTGGGCTACAACAGTTTGGTACTTAGTGCAGATGAGTTAAGGCTATGAGCTGTTAATGAGCTGCTTCCTGTAATGTTTTTTTTTAATCTCCTGGTCTTCATTTGTCTAGTGTGAGTCCAACCAAGTCATTTCAACAGACAGCGCTCCTAGGCTTCCTCTGAAAAGAGACACTTGTGTCCATACCTCTCAATCTCTTAATGCGCAAAATCTGGACAAAACCTAAAATAATAGGGGGACAGAGGACCAAAAATAAGGACAAATTTTAAATACTGCTCTTATAAACTTAGAAACTTACCAGAATAATAGAAAAACAGGATTTGTGTTAGCATACATTTTTTGAAGGGTATGAAGTCTGAAACTTGAATGTATGTCTTTATTTAGTGACATTCAATCAGTGATTTGTCAGAAAACCACAAATTTTATAGGTAACAGACCAAAATATGAGGCAAAATGTGGATATTCTGCAAACATCTGTACAGTTGGGAGGTATACTTGTGTCTAGCAGGCTAGCCCAAGTTGTTAGCAAATTCATTACATGTTTGTCTTTTTAATTATTCCACCATACAGATAGCCCTTGTTTTGCTGTATACTATTTGACTATGAATCCCTGTACATCTATTGTAGTTTAATGGATTACCATATGTAGTTTCAGCAAATGTGAGTTTCAAAGGCAGAAAAGTTTACTGTTGCTCATGCTCTCTATCTTCAATCAGACAGTGTTTTGTTCATCGAGTGGCTGTTGGTGATTGTGCTGTAAAATTTTTAATACAACTTTTAAATTAAATTGAAATCTCTGTGATCATTGTAAAACTAAAGAAGAAAGCAATATGTATATTGACAAGGTTCAACAGTGTTTTGGTAACTGGGAAGAGACAAGTTCAAACCAAGAAACCAATGAAAATTCTCCACAGAGTGGCAAATAATCAATCAGACTCTACAAAATACCACCAACACACTTTTTATTGTTAAGAGCTTTCATCCCATCAGGGCTTCATTAGAACATAAATTTACAACACTATCCAGAGTGTGGGCATTGGGGGATTCATTACTCTGCCTAAGGGCCCATTTGACTATGATCTGCCTCTACTCTTATTGTTGAGAAACTGCACGTGTGTATGTAGCCAAATTTGTATGCCCTATTTGTTTTTTTTTTCTCCTTTAAAACAGATAAAGGCGCACCTCAGGAGTGCTGTCTGGTTCAGTGACTTACTCAAAGTCACACAGTAGGCAAATGGAGGGAGAAAGAATCAAACCTTGTGCTCTTGACTACAGGAAGCAGCTTACTAAGAGTTTAGACCCTTAGTACTCTCCACTAACTGCCAGACCTTCACTTGTGTCTTCATTTTCTGATAATCACTGCAAGTTAAAAATGGCTAAGGATTATAGTCAGTCATTAATGTCAGCTAATAGAGTTTCAAAGTTTTTGTTGTTGAAATGTTCAGAAAATGCACAGTGATGCAAAATCTGTTATTCATTCAAATTCCTAAGCATATAAAAGAAATCTTTAAAGGCTGTTCCTGATTTTGTTCCTTGTTTCTGATTCTTTTGTAAACACCTTTATTAAATTATCACTTGTGGCATAGGCAAATTTACATTTATATAAAAGTAATCACATTATAATAACATAACAAACATTTTACTTCACATATATTGCTATGTATATCATATAACCTAAGCATCATTACATAAATTATTCAATTCCTGCCTTTTTTAAGCAAGAAACATCTTTATTAAACCATCACTTACTACGTAGGCAATCATACATTTATACAAATTAAAACACACCACACTGACACAATCCTAGTTGCAAGCATCTTACATCACAAACCATACAGACAGACTCCCAGTTGCAAACATTATGCATCACTTATAATCTACCCAGGTCAAACATTACATAGTCCTGCCACCTTTTAAACCTCATTCCTCCCTTGTATGTATTGTTCCCACAATTCCCATTTTTTCCTATGTAGTTTGGTCCTACCCTTTTCTAAAGATCGCAGTTCCAGTTGTTTTATCTATTACTATATTCACTACTTCCAGTAGAGTTGGTTTAGATTTTTATTTCCATTTTCTAGTAACTGCTTTTCTGGCATCTGCCTTTCTTGAGCTAAGACACTGAGAGGGCAGGTGGGAGTTGCACTGCATGGTTCTGATACCAGGAAGCTGAGATACTTTTCTGGGCTGTATGACCACACACTTAGATTAATATCACCCTCCCCCCTCCTTCTATTTTAATCAATGTCAGTTCCTCATTAAATAAAATAAATAAAACAAATAAATAAAATAAAATCTCACCCTACCATTCTGACTACCTGTAATATTGTCATTCTACCGCTACCTTTCTCCACTGACCTTACAACATCTATCCACCTTCCTTATAGTCTTCATACCACTTCCCGTACTGTCACTTCTAATCTCTACTATCTCTTCATAGGACATCTATAAAGTAAAAACTATTCCTGATTGGTGACTATATATAACTACTGCAAAACTCAAGTACTCTCTACTGTAAATAATTGTGCATCACTATGTTAAAACTTCTGTGTTGAAACTTGGGCTTGTAATTGACTATATCTTTTACTGAACACATATTATGCCATTTCCTATGCAGTGTGATCCAATGTGATCACTTATTTGTATTTTTCAAAGATCTAATGTGAGTATAATTGTGTGTATCCATCCATTGAGCTGTATGCAACTGCATGTATTTTGTCTATGTAGCTTTTCCCCTTGAGCCTCTGCTGAAAATGGCAATGTCCTAGTCACACACCTCCGATAAATAAATGGTAAATAAATAAAAATAAATATAAATATTTATTCACTTGATTTCAAGAAAAAATATCTGAGGTGTACAGTCATATGAATAGCTGTAATTGATTTGTGTGCTTGAGTGGGTCAAATACCAATCTATTGGCAATGAAGTAGGTAGACTGAGGCAATAGAATGGGTTATTATGACTAGATAGTCCTTTTTGAGTGGTACCCATACTTCTCAACTATCCCTATTTTTGCAGAATGCTCCTGATTTTACTTCAAATGTTTGTCCTGTCCTTAATAACATTTTTGACTTTCTGGTAAATCAGTCATGGTTACAGTCAATCAGTAATGCTAGTCATTAGAGTTTTATACTTTTTATTGATGAAAAGAATGAATATTAATATAAAACGTGTGGTTATATTAACTTTTTAAATGAATTAGGTAATATTTTTCCACCCCCGTTATTTTTGGCTTTGTCCCAGTAAATAGAGAGGTACAGTGTTACCTCAAAACAATTCGATCTAAATTATTTCTATTGGTGATATTTCAGCAAACCAGAAATATAGTACTACATGGTTCATGTTGCTACATTTGGTTGGTACAGTTATTTTAAATGCCTTTACAGAATTATCACTTGTGACACAGGCAAACTTACATTTATGTAAAAGTAATCAAACCATATTAACAAGTTCACATTTATAAACACTATAGGATATATAACAATATCTGTGATGTATAATCTAAGCAATATTACATAAATTATTAAATTCCTGCCTTTTCTTAAACCTCATTCCGTCTCCTCCAAAACATTTTCTGCATATACTCCTCCTACAATTTCTAATTTTCTGTGTAATTTACTCTTACCCTTTTCTAAAGATACCACCACTTCCTGTTCTCTTATCAATGTTACAGTATTCACTATTTCAAGTGTAGTTGGTTTAGATTTTGATTTCCATTTTCTAGTAATTGCTTTTGGGATAGCCACCAGAGTTAAATTTAAGAAGGCCTTACTGTGTTTGGGTAATTTACATCCTGTATCACAGTTCAAACGATAATTTATTTAGTTATACCCATTTGCTCACCCAGTATTCCTAAAACAGTATTCTGTAGGGAATTTTTAAAGTCTGACAACTCATTATGCTTCCAAAATATATATTCCCAGTTATATCTTTCTTTCCATCACACATTCAACATTGCCATCTGGGTCTACTTGATATGACCGACATTTCAGAAAGTCGAAAACCACATGGCCGAGACCATATGATTGACATTCGAAATGTCGACCACGCAAAAAAAAAACACAACAAAATCTTACCTTCACACCCCTCGGAATTTAAATATACCAACTCCAAGATTGCACTACATTGTGGAAGATGGAAATATTTCCATTCTGCACTGTTTGCAGATGCTGGTTCCGCATGGTTGACATTTCGAATGTCGATCATATGGTCTCCAACGTTCTGAAATGTCGACCATGTGAAGCGGACCCTGCCATCTACCTGAGGAAAACATCCTTTGGTTGTCACAGTTTTTGTCATTATCAGTACTGTTTTTCTTGGAGGGGACTGGAAAACTATTGTTTATTTGCAGTCTCAGTAGCTCAACAGGTAGCATATTTCCCTTTGGTGCAGAAGGTTGTTGATTTTATTCAAATGCCAGCTACTAACTAGGATTAATTATTCAATGCTGACACTGTAGTGCACCATAAGGAGGGTACTACCCTCCTGGGTGTGCCATCCTTTGGATGAGACATTAAACCGAAACCCCCATCTACCTGAGTTGGTGGCAGCTCAGGCGGATGTAAAAGATCCCATGGCACTTAATAAAAACAGTAAAGGAAGTTCCTCAGTGTCCTGGCCAAATTTTCCCTTGCCCCTATGAATACCACCTTGAGTCACCTGTGAAAAGATGTCATTGGACTAGTGTGAATAACCGGGGCAACAAAAAGTATAAATAAATAAATAAATTACTGTTACCTCGATTTCTCAGTTATTTCATTATATCTTTGCACTCTATCTACTTTTTTCTTCTTCTTCTTCTTTTGGCTTTTCCCGGTTAGGGGCTGCCACAGTGGATAACCTGTCCACTCATGATTGGCAGTGGAGTTTTACAGTGTCAAGTTACCAGCCAGGTGCCCAATCTTCCATAGAAGACAAACACACACACACACACACACACACACACACACACACACACACACACACACACACACACACACACACACACACACACACACACACACACACACACACACATGTACTCACGCCTAGGGCCAATTTAGAGTGTCCAATCCACCTACAACATGTCTTTGGGATGTTGGAGAAAACTGGGACAGCTGGAGGAAACCCACACGACCACAGGGAGGAAATGCAGACTCCACACAGAAGGCAACCCAGCCGAGGATCGAACCGGAGAACTTGCTGTGAGGTGGCAACACTAACTGCTGCAACACCGCGGCTGCCCTCTACTCAGGCTACTTTAATACATCAAAATCATTAAGTGGTTATAATTATCATATCTCAATGGACCTGATACTGTAAAGTGATCTTGTCCTCCCACCCCCAGAATCCAGTTCAAAGCCCCTTTATAAGTGTCAAGCTAGACATAAGGAAATTAATTTTTTAAACTTCCATATAAACAGAATGGCAAGTAGGATGAGTCACAGGCATCTTGCACAGCTTCTAGAATGTATTTTTATTTTGACTTTTTTGCTCAAATTCCGCTAATTTGTGTTCTCAGAGCAGCTCCTACCTCTAACAGCTGTTGTAAATGCTCAACAAAATAAACTTTCTGAACTGCTATATTAATGCTCCCAATTTTTAGTCCAGGTCCTGACAGACTCCCTCCTGCATTTCTCTTGAAATATCAAAACAATCATTTCAATACAAGAGTTAATTGATCAATCCTCCTTCTACTTAAAAGTACTTTTAACAGATATTTAAACTAGTTTGCTGTTCACCAGTGTTTATAGTGGGAAGATGTGTGTTTAATTTTGAAAGTTGGCAAAATGTGTATGTTTAAAAATATTTTCCTTACAATGCAGAACAGACCAAAATAAGTCTGACTTTCTGCTCTTGAACTTGAGTTAATGATATTTTTTTTCTTTCTACTGAGGTACAAATGTCTTCCTGCATGACAGGTAGTTAAACTCGACTTGTTACACTGTAGCATATCAACACTTCATCTAAATCATAATTCTTAAGCATGACAATTGAGTAGTTTTTCTGTGCTGTGAACATTGCCAGGGGTTGTAAGAGTATTGGCATTTATTGTTTTTATATACGGAAATAGTCTTTCATTTTTAACAGTGGATTATGAGTGAGTTGTCACAATTTATCATGTATTCTGTATTTCGTTAGTATGGTGTTTTTTGTTCTATATGTCCTATATGCCCCACCAGCTAGCTACTGTGCCCTGGCAAGAAAAGGGACCTAGAGCTGCCCTGCTTATAGTAAGTCAAATAGAGTTAATGAACTTCAAAATGACTAATAGGTAAGAAGGAGATAGAGCTGTTAATACAGTGAAATAGGACTACATACCTGAGGCATTTGCAATTGAAACTCTCACAGACATCTCCAGTACTGCATTGTCGGACACTGGGGAGATGATGCTGCCTTCATGTGAGGCCAGGAACTTCTCTGCCTCTTTAAGAGTGTTTTGATCGACAGCCTGCCACCTGTCACCCCATGTTTCATTGTCATGGCTTCCACTCTGCAAGTAGCTGCACAGATCATATCCATGGCTCTGTGTGAGACTATGTCCTACTTATGGTACTGACCACACACCACATTAACACTGCTGACAATTTCAGCTCAGACATGGTCACAGTAGGGCTGGTTGGCAGCTATGAAAATGGAGGACCAGTAGTACCACCTCATTTTCTGCATAAATTAATTTTGGTTTACAGGTGGATGTTAATAACCCAACAGATTCAGCACTTTGTTGCTTCATGGGTTGTTTTTTTAGGCATAAATCTGTTGATATGGAAACCAATAGAATTTCCAGACATGTTCCAGAGTGGGCTTTACAACTCTTTGGATTAGAACTATTACTAAGCTACTGGGCCATATAGTATGCTGTGTTTATGCCTGACAGATATCTGAAGCCACAATCTGTTTTTAAACACCTTTATTAAATTATCACCTAAGACATATTCAAGCATTCATTAACAGAAAAGAAAAGAAACCATATTAACATGTTTTCCATTTGCATAAATATATATCACATATCTTTTCTTTCTTTATAACTGTCATCAGTCCACATTACATAAATTGCTCAGTTCCTGCCTTCCCTTAAACCTCACACCTCCTCCTCAACATTGTTCTGCATGTGTTGATCCCACAATTTCCATTTATTTCTATGTAATTTGCTCCCTCCCTTTTCTAAAGACCTCTCTTACTGTTCTTTAAATCTTTTAATATATTCAATACTTCAAATACACTTGGTTTAGACTTTGATTTCCATTTTTCTGGTAACTGCTTTTTTGAAAGTTAATAGAATTAAACTGAACAAGGTATTACTATGCCTAGGAAATTCAGATCCTGTGTTCCAGCTCAAAAGAGTAATTTTCTTAGTAGCAGTCATTTTCTCACCCAACATTTTGGACAGAGTACTCTGTAAAGAATTTGTAAAATCTGCTAAGTTATTATACTCCCAAAACATATGTTCCCAGTTAACTCTTTCTTCCCCATCACACCTCCAACATTTACTATCTACTTGAGGATTTATTTTTGAAGTCTGCTTGTGGTATAAAAATACCTATACAAACATTTCCAAGCAAAAATCCTAAACCTCCTGGACTTTGTTGCGTACTTGGGAGCAATACGTATGTCATCATATTGTTCCCTTGTAAACTGATTTTTCTGTCTCTCTTCGCAATCCTTTCTAACCTCCCCTGATTAATTTTTATAGTTATCTGGCAATATTTTACATGCCCTACTAATCATCATTTTTAACAGCAGCTGTTCAGCTAAAAAGTCTACCAGACCAGACATTTCACTTACGATTCCCCAATCCCTTTCTCTTTACCTATACTTTAATAGTAATACATGGTAGGAAAGACAGTGTCTAGCCTGCAAACTAATTTCTTGGCCTCATCCCATTCTATTACCCTTTCTTCTTTAGGTATTTGCTCCCAGTACCTTGGTTCATTTGCCAGTTTCTCTAGTAAATTCCTTTTCCCTCTTGCCTATTTTCTGCAACCCTACTTGCTGTCATCCCTATTGACAAAATCTCCTTTCCCCAGTCTCAAGTTGGCTTATTTCTTAGAATGCTTTCTGCTACTTTATGAACATAATATTCTGTATGGCTGTATTATTCTACTTAAGGATCTGCATCCAAAATCCTACTCTTTCCTTATTTCTTGAACTTTTGTCCTCCTTAATCATCATCCGTTTCCACTTAAAATTATAACATTCTGCTTGTGTTACATACATGAGCCTTACATGTGCATCTCTAAAATATCCCTTCAAATCAGGTAATCTTAAACCACCTTGTTCTATTGGAAGGATCAACTTATCCGACTTAACTCTTGCCCCCCCCCCAAGATAAATTCCCTCAACTCTTTATTAATTAAATGACTCTAAATATAAAACAAATAACAAAGGAGAAAGAGGACACTCTGCCTGGGTCTTCTGTTCAAATACAACTTATCAGAGAGGAACTCACCCACTTTAATTCTTGCCTTCAGCCCTTCATATATCCTCCTAATTAGCCTTATTATTGTATTAGGGAAGGCAAATGCTTGTATTGCTCTATTCATAAAATCCCAGCTTATTCTGTCATATGCTTCCTCTGAGCCAACACAGTGGTATTTTCTTACATTCTGCATCCCTCTGGATCATCATTGTTCTATTAATGTTGTCAAATATTTGCCTCCCTCCACACAACCACATTGATCTATATCTATCAATTTTGGAAACACCTTTGCCATTCATTTAGCAAGTATATACATAAACACTTTATAATTATGGTTTAAAATTGAAATGGTTCTTTATAAGTGGAATCTGATGGGTCTTTACCATCTTTAGGTAATACAGCCACCACAGCTTTCTTCCAAGTTTTTGGTGCTGTTCTTCATTTTAAAATACTGTTAAAAAATATTCCAAATCTTTAACACTTCCTGATTCTTCTAGTCAGTTCTTGTGCTTTTTCTGTCTCTCAAGCATTTTCCTTTGAAACATTGGAAAAAGCTCTCACTGGCAAAGTCTCTGTATGAGCTTGATTGTCACAAGAATGAGAAGCAGAGTTCCTTTCTGTTTGCTGGCTCACTTTTTGTTGGATAGACTTTTTATTTCCTTCTTCACTTGCTATGTATACAAAAATGTATTTGATCCTCCAGGAAAAAATATTCTGAAGACAGCTGGATACAGCAAATTGAATCACTTACCTGCCTCTTAACATTCCCTGATTGTTGGGATAAATTTGCTTATCTTCTACCATTTCACCATCATTTTCCACAAACACTCTCTTAGCTCCATTTTTTAATACTCTTCCTTCTACCACAGTTTTGTCAGGATAAACTCTTTCTTCTGGTATGATGACATCTTTACTAAAATAAGTCTTAGCTGCTTTCTCATGACCAGGTTTGAAGCATACACTCAATGTGCCCTTTCAGTTAAGAAGTCCTGCTCTGGAATATCAGTACAGTTGCTTATTTGTGCTTTCATAAAATTAATACAATCTGTTTCTTCCAGTTTCTCTGGTATAGCAGAAGATCTCAGGTTTTATCTGTGTGCTCTATGTTCTAACTCTATCATTTTTTTGAAACAGTCCTCTGATTAGGATTAAAACTAAATCATTTTGCAATTACCAATAACTTAGGCCCAAATATCCTTTTAACATTTTCACTTTTTATAGGGTTTATTCTTCACTTTTGTGACTAAACTAGGTTCTGAAATAATCCATATATAGACAATGCATGACACTGAGTAATGCTACAATGTCAGCAGTTAGTGAGAGGGTTATGGCTCTAAGCTGTTAATGAGCTGCTTCTTGTATTCTAGGGGTTGATTCCCGCAGCCTCCATTTGCCTACCATGTGGCTCTGAGCAAGTCACTTAACCAAACAGTGGTCCTAAGTCATCCCTGAAAAAAGACATTTGTGTCCACTGTGCCTACTCAAAAAACAGACAAAGAGACAGAAATAAATAAATGCATATTTACATACATACATATGTTCCTAAATAAAATGTCACATGTGCTTCTCAAAAGGAATGTTGATTGTCCTCAGAAATTCCATAGTTGGTTTAAACTAATTGACTCTTCCCATCAGAGTCAGTGAAAATCATTTTTTGCCACTTTTTTCTTTGCATGTGATATACTTAAAAGAAACTCATACAATGCCCAACAGCACAGCATAAAGCCACTTTATTACCAAGCACAGAATGAGCTTAAACCAAGTTCTGCCCATACATGCAATCACTTTTTATACTGTGTTGGGCTAACTTTTATGAAGCTTATGTGCACAGGTATCTAAACACAATATTATTTTAAGAAGATAGCAGGAGACTCATTTTTAAGTATGGTTCATTAATGTCTAACTATTGTAATGATTTTTCTTAGAAGGGTGTTAAATTCTGTAGAAAAATCAAAGAGTAATGCAACAACTACTCTGTCTTAATTAGATCTTGACTAATTACAAAATTAGTATGACTTGTATAAAATGGGATGTAAAACACATACCATAGACTATAATGGAACATACCTCCAGGCTCTTATTTTGTACCCTTCATCATCCTGCTAGACATAAGGTTGATTTCCAGCAATTTAAAAAATACAGAACCACAAACTCTTCAACCACCCAAAGTTATGAGTGGAATACATAAATACATAAATAAATACATTATGTCTGGGCACCCTCAAAACAAAGTATAAAAAAGTAAGGTGTAAAAATATGTGCTACATACCTTGAGGTACAAAATGTACAATAATGGAGAACGCTTGACCCCATTACACCTGTGAAAATGATATATGGCAGCAGCATAATTTGACACTGTAACATCATTTTGGCAGAAGCAGATACCTAGTCCAGTGGTAACCATGCAAAAATAAGCACACCACACTCTACTAGGTGGTCATAACTTTCATGCTTTTTTATTAATTCTTTTGACAACCCTTCCTAACCTACTACTTACACTCTCTGTCTTTAAAAAAGCTAGGAGTGGGGGGGGGGCTTAATGGAGCAACAGAATTAACTATCTCTCTGTCTATATCTCCAGTCTACCTGTCTAGCATTCCACCCATTTACCTACTTATCTAAATAAAATAATGCTGGATATCATGGAAAAAAAACACCTGGTACTAATCAACAGTCAGTTGTGTCAGCCTGCTTAACTGCACTAAGTTAAAAAGGGAAACAAGAAAACTACAGGAACAACATCACTGGCATTATAGATCAGCCCTTACGGTATGTACAGTGTTCTCCATTACTGCCAAAAAATCTTAGTGGGTTTCATTAAATAATCAATGAAAGCTGCAAGAAGTATTCTAGATCACAGGTTAACAAAGTGAGTATACTGCACTTCTTGGAGGAGCAGGACAACGGGCAACATAAGAGAGAGATACAGAAAACAGATGAATGGAAAATAGTGAAGACATAATTAAGCACAGGAGATAGGTCACTGGGAAAAAAAACAAAGGCAAAGAGGCACTGAAATAATTATGCACTGTGGATGCATAGGGAAACTTCTTCTCCAGCAATCTACAGTATAACGGGTAGTGTTCTCTCTGAATCCATTCATTGAAATCCTATAGATTTATATAGATTTTAACATTGTCTTGCTTAACAACGGTCACCATTCTGCTGATCCATTCAGCAGGATCTATTTGTTTAAATAGTGCACCAAGCAACTCTATGTATTTATCTTCCTGCTCTATCTTCTGTTTAAGAGTAGCAAGCACCATTTATGGAGTATATATCACTGACATGGTTTCTGTTAATAATTTAATATGAAAATCTATCTTCATTCATCTTTGATACTCATATAAATCAAAATACCCCTTTAGGACAGCTACCTCTGCTGTTGCACTTTGCATTTTATGTTTTTGCATCTGCAATGATGTGATGACACTTTAATTTCTGTATTCTCTGCTTCCGTGGGTTTTATAAAATTCTGCAAATTCTGCTTTTTACTCAGTTGATCTGTTTCATTGTCTGTATTTGACAGTCACTGCATTGAATTAGCCCTAACACCACTAAAACATCTGAGGTGAATTGGACTTCCAAGATGGCTGTGCATTGATTTTCTTTTAGCTGTTATTTAATCACAAAAGGAGAGGAGAAACCACTGACTGAGAAGAATTCTGTAGCTGTTCAGCAAAAAGCAGTGCAAGCTCCAGCTTTTGTGCAAGATATGACTTCCAGAGGGAAAAATATAAGTCAAATGTACTCAGAGCTGATTAAAATAAATGAAACACTGGGGTCTATATTAGAACAACAAAAATTCAAAATGTCGAGTGTTCTAATATCGAACCCTAGCAATCGAAAATACAAAACATCAAACATTCAGAACAGTGAATTTTTTCCAAGGGAAAAAAATTGCTGTTCCAAAACACATACACACAACACAAGCACACCAAACAAACAGCAATCCACACACATACACCTAAACTCTTACACCTAACCCTAGACTAGACTATACATACACCACTAACTATCCACCCAAACCCTAACCCAAAGGTCCGTCACTATCACACAGGAGTGGCCTTAGGTCAACTGGTGCCCTAGGCAAAAGGGCTCCATGGGGCCCCCCACCACATCACCTGGTGCACCCATCTTGGTCTACCTACACCAAATAAATACTAAAAAAGTGCCCCTGCTACAGCAGTGCCCTAGGCAGCCGCCTAGTTGGCCTATGCCTAAGGCCGTCTATGTGCACAGTCACCTCACCCGCACCCTAACCCTAACTCACCTACCCCACCCTAACCCTCATGTCCACACAATCGTACAGTTACCTGACCCGCGCCCTAACCCTAACTCACCTAACCCTCCCTAACCCACACATCCACACAATCGCACACTTTCTTGAACCCGACCTGTAACTTTCTACCAGAGCACTGAAAATACCGAAGCAACAGAAACGGACAACTGAATGCTTTCCCTAGGAAAAAAATCGGTTTTCTGTTTCTTCGATATTTTCAGCATTCTCTGAAAATGGGTTGATATTAGAACACTCGACATTTTGAATGTTCGGTGTTCTAATATAGACCCGAAACACTGAATGAGTATATCAACTCAAATAACAAAAGGCTGAGGAAATAATGGAAAAAGCTTTAAACAGATGTTCAGATGAGGTGATAAACCTGCAAAATCAGTGGACAAAAAAAGAAGGAAAACTTGAGATTTTCTGCTGTACCAGAAAAGCTGGAAGGAACAGACTATTATTTTTATGACAGCACAAATAAGCAACTGGATTGGTATTCCACAGCAAGAGTTGTTAATCGAAAGGGCACATCATGTGTATACTCCAAACCTGACCATGAGAAAGCAACAAAGACCTTTAATAGTAAAGATGCAATCCTATCAGCAGAAGGAGTTGATTCTTACAAAACTGTGGCAGAAGGACAAAGTACTAAAAGTAGGAGATAGTAGAGTGTTTGTGGTAAATGATTACTCACTATACACCAAGCAGAAGAAGAATAAATTTATTCCAGGAATCAGGGAATGTTGAGAAGTAGGCATGAGATTCAAGCTGTTGTATCTAGCTATTTCCTGAATATTCTTTCCTGGAAGGTCAAAATATATATATATTTTTTTTATGCAGAACATGCTAAAGAGGAAATGCAAAAAATTAATCCCACACAAAATGAGCCATCTAACAGAAGTTGATTCTGCTTCTTGTTCTTCTGGTAATGAAACCCATAGAGAGACTGTGCTGGTGAAACCTTTTCCAATACTTAAAAGGAACATGCTTGATAGAAAAAAGCACAAGAGTTGACTATAAGAACTGTGAGTACGTTGGCAATGAAGCAGAGACTGGATCTGAAAGATGCATATCAGTGCAGTGGTGCAGTGGTGCAGTGGTAGCATTGTCGCCTCACAGCAAGAGGTTCTCAGGTTTGATTCTTGGCTGGGGTGCCTTCTGTGTGGAGTCTGCATGTCCTCCCTGCATTTGTGTGGGTTTCTTCCGGGTGCTCTAGTTTCTTCCCACTTAACAAAGACATGCATCTGGAGTGTTTCTCCCCAAGCCTCCACTGAAAATTGGCTGTGTTCCAAGTTGGACTTTCCCTGTAAACAAATGTTAAATAAAAATAACAGGAACAAGCCCAGCAACTCAGAAATTGACAAAATAAATGTGGGATTACAAGGTATTAATTGTATCTGTGAAATGTAACAGAACAAGAAAACCTGGAAATATTTGACTTCTTTGACTTTGTTAAACTTGAAGGGGACTCCAAAGCATATGACTTACTTAATATCATTAATGTTTGGAAGAACATTTAGGAGAGGAGAAGAGGAATGAAAGTGTTAACTGTAAGTAAAACAAAATTTTGTTTTTAACAGTAGTATTTTTTATAATGCATGACATAACCTATGGTAATGCTTTCTCAGTTATTTTCAAGTGCAATAGGGATACTAAAGTAAATAGGTGTCCCTGCTTTTTTCCTCTTCTTTCTTTCTGCTTGTTCAGTTTTAAGAAATGTAGGCACTGCGATGTAAAAAAAAAAGAAAATTCTGGACAAAAGAGCATGATACAAGAAAAAATGATATGCTTTTTCTTACTCTCACATAGGGGAATGACTGGATTAAGGCCCTTGGTTTGATCTAGTAACAAGTTTTAAGGGGAAGCTAATCAAAAAAAAAAATACTGAATATAATAAAAAGTTTTCCTGTAGCAAATAAATGAGTGCTTGTAATAGAGGCAACTGTGCATCTGGTTCTCATGTCTCTAGTGAGACAATCTGATAAGGGGCAATAAAAACACTTATTTCTTTCAATGGCTAGGAGATAATGTTTTCTGAAGGCATTCAAGTGTTTTTCTAATCTGGGAGAGGAATAAAGATAAGAAAAAAACAGACAGCACTTACTGGAAGTAGAAGCACAGGTGGTAGCACACATCTTACCATGGATAACCTTCCTTATATGTTAATCCAAGTCTGTGAGTGTGGCTGTCAGTCTGGGACAGTTGTTTTTATTAGGAGGGTTAAACATCAATATTTGAAGATGTATATAGTTTTATGTGTTCGGATTATGTTAACAGGTTTTAGGGGTGTTCTGGGTGTGTGTTTTTTTGTTTGAGGGTTTCCACTAAAACAAAAATGTTTTATAAGATGTGACATACTTTCAAATGGATATGACAAGAAACAACTATATAGAAGATCAACCTACTAAACATTAGTGTATGCATGTAACACAAAAGCTGAAACTCGACATTAAAAAAGCTGTTATATATAACAGGTGGGAATAACTTCTTAATATAATGACAGCAATTTCTACATTATCATTAAATGTAAATGGTCTCACAGATATATACAAAAAAAGAAAGAGTAATGAACTATATTAAAAATGTAGAGTGCAAATAGCAATGCTACAGGAGATACATTTGGAAAGAACTGAGCATGTGAATTTGAGAAAGAAAGGATTTCAGGATAGTCATTCAGAAGAATATTTGGGACAAAGGAAAAGAAAAGTACTTATATTAATTGCAAGAGAATCTTCAATTGTGATAGAAGAAGAAGGGAAAAAGATAATAATGGTAGATTTGTAGTACTAAGGGGCTACTGGCAAGGAAGGAGGATTACACTATTTGGCATATATTTATATTCCACCTAAAACTGCAATTATGGAGCTTAAGAAAATTCTGGTAGAAATAATCAGCTTTCAGCAGGAAATATTACGTATAAATGGTGACTAGAATTTGATTTGTAGCAATGAGAATATATCTGGGGGGCCCAGAAGGGAAATATAAGAAGAAATTTATGAAAATACTTGGCACGGAAGAAGTTGGAGTTCAGAGTGAATTTACATATTATTCCCCAAGTTACAAAAATTGGATGGGCTAGGGAGAGTTTATATTTCACAGGAACATGTGCATTTAATTGAAAGTTTTGATACACATCCAATAACTATTTCAGATCATGCAACAATAATAACTAAAATAAACATGCAGGGTAACAAAATAAAAATAAGACTGGCAGTTTCCCAACTATCTTTTAAAAAGCGAGGAATTTAAGGAACTGATAGTGGAAATTATTTGGGTGTTATTAGGAAAGGTAGAAATTTCTTGTGAAAATATAGCTAGCGAGTGGAATAAAATTAAAGTGGAGTTTAAAAATAGGGTGGAAATAAAAGAAAGATAAATATTGTTAAGAAGTAAGATTTTTTAAAGGGACTGACAAAGGCTAAAATATTGCAGAATATGGGGAATCTCACAGAACAAGAAGAGGAGCAATGGCAGAATGCAAGCCAGAAAATAAGGGATTACCTCAATAATATGCATGAGTTTAGAAAGACTGCTGCTAAGCAACTGTTTTTGATAACTCAAGAGCACAAAAACATTTACCACAACGACTAATGTAATATAAAGCAGAAAGGGTTCTCACCAAGCTTAGAGGGCCTATAACAAGGAAGATAACCAGAGATCCTGTAGAGGTACTAGAACTATTTTGGAAATGTTATGAAAATCTTACAAAGCAAAGAAATATGGAAATCAAGAAAAGGTACACATAGAAATGTTTATGGAAGAATTAAATATGCCAAGGTTAGAGGTAGATGAGGCAAAAATGACTAATAGGATAGGAGGCGATGAGATAAAAATGGTGATGTATAACCAAACTACAGGAAAGCCATCAGGAATAGAAGGCACTCTTGTGGAAGTTTGGAAGCTAGGAGGGAAAAATGATAAAGACCTGCAAGGTTTTGTTTAACAGTATTTTAGAAGGAAGAGAAGCACCAAAATCCTGGAAGAAATGGTGGTGGCTGTAATACCTAATGATGGTAAAGTTTCATCAGATCCAGCTTCACATAGGCCCATTTAAATTCTAAACCATGATTATAAAGTGTTTATGCCTATAATGTCTAAAGGAATGGCAAAGATGATGCCAAAATTGATAGATATGGATCGATGTGGTTTTCAGGAGGAGGGAAACATTTGACAACATTAATAGAACAATAATGATCCAGATGGAAGCAGAATGTAAGAAAATACCACTGTTGTTGGTGGGTCTTGATGCAGAGAAAGCATTCAACAGAGTAAACTGGGATTTTATGGGTATGACAATGGAATCATTTCATTTCCTGATAAACTTATAAGGTTGATTAGGAGGATATATGAGAGATAAAGACAAAAATTAAAGTGGTTGTGTTCCTCTCTGATAGGTTCTGTTTGAGCACAGGACCCAGGCAGGAGAGTCATCTTTCCCCTTTGTAATTTGCATTATATTTATAACCACTGGCAAAGAAAATAAGGGATTAAGACATTCAAGGATATAATTGGTATGGTAGTCAAGAAAAGCTGACTTTATTTGTAGATGATATTATTGTATACCTGAGAAAACCAGAAAAGGACATTTCAGTGTTGTGGGACATTTTCAGACAGTTTCAAGTCTTTTTTGGGATACAAAATTAATGAAGAGTTAACAAAGTCAGTAGCTGTAAACTATGTACTCACACACAAATTGGTTCAGCAATACCCATATTTATGGGGACATGATAAAATGAAGCACTTAGGAGAATGTATTAAAAAGGTTTCTGTTGCGGCAGCTAAGGATATATGGGAAGAGACTAAAAAGATAATACAAAAGCTGAGAAATTGGAAGCTTTGTTTTATGGCTCTGGATTGCAAGATAGAATCAGTCAAAATGTTTTAGTCCCTTTAGTTTTATACACAGGTCAGGCATATTTTTATCAACCAGAGGAGAAGTTGTGGATAGCAATTAATAAAGAGTTGAAGGGATTTATCTGGGGGGAAGAGGGCAAGAATCAAGTGGAATAAGCTGATTCTTCCAAAAGAACAAGGTGGTTTGGGATTCCTTGATTTGAAGGGGTATTTCAGAGCTACAGTTAAAACTCATATACATAATACAAGCAGAAAGCTACAATTCAAAGTGGAAAGAGATGATGACAAAACAGGGGGAAGGTCAAGAAACAAGGAGAGAAGTGATGCAGATCCTTAAGGAGAATAACAATAACCATAACCATACAGAATATTATATTCATAAAGTAGCAGAAAGTATTCTAAGAACTAAGCCAACACAGGAATGGAGAAAGGACATTCAGCCAACAGGGATACAGACAATAGGCAAGACAGGGCTGGAATTTACTGGAGAAAACTGGCAAAGAAACCAAGGTACTGGAAGCAAATAATTAGAGAGGGAAAGCTAAAAGAATGAGAAGAGGCCACGGATTTATTTGGACTGCAGGCTAAGGATTGATATCAGAGTATATGCAAAGATAAAGAAATAGGGGGATCCTAAGCAAAAAAACAGCACAGGTAGAGTTTTTAGTAGAGTCTAGAAAAGAAGTTGCTGTTAAAAAGGGATAATTAGTAGAGCATATAACATACTATATGATAACTATAAGAATCAATCAGATGAGGTTAGACTGGATTGGAAAGAGACACTGGATAAGCAATTTATAAAGAAACAATGGGGGATATTATGTATGTCTCTCAAATATGCAGCAAAGTCTAGAAGATTTAGGATCTTTGCTTGGAAGTGTTTACATAGGTATTTTTATACCCCAGGTAGACTCCAGATAATGTTTCCTCAGGTTGATAGCCAATGTTGGAGGTGTGATGAGAAAGATAGAGGTAATTGGGTGGCACAGTAGTGCAGTGGTTACCGTTGTCACCTCACAGCATGAGTTTCCCCAGTTCAATTCTCAGGTAGGGCACCTTCTGTGCAGAGTCTGCATCTCCTCCCTGTGTTCTCAATGCTTTCCTCTGGGTGCTCCTGCATCCTCCCACATTCCAAAGACATGCATCTGGAGCATTTCTCCCTGGGCCTCCACTGAAAGTGGGCTCTGTCCCAGTCGGGCTTTCCCGGTAAACAAATGTTAAATAAATAAAAAATAAAATAAATAATTGGGGACATATTTTTGGGAGTGCAATGAGTTGGCAGACTTTAAAAATTCCCTGCAGACTACTCTATCAAAAATACTGGGTGAGCAGGTTGATATAACTAAGAAAATCATTTTTTGAGCTATGATACAGAATCGGAATTGCCTAGATAGTAAAGCCTTGTTGAGTCTAATTGTGGTGGCTGCCAAAAAAGCAGTTACTAGAAAATGGAAATCAAAGTCTAAACCAACTGTACTAGAAGTAGTGAATATAGTAATGGAGATAAAACAACTGGAATGGGATCTTTACTGAAAGGTATGAGCAAATTACATAGAAAAAAATGGGAATAATTTGAGCAATACATGCAGAATAACATTTCTGAGGAGGGATGAGGTTTAAAAGAAGGCAGGATTTGAATGAGCTATGTGATGTTTGACTGATAATGACTGGATAGATTATAAGTGATGTTTAATATTTGCAACTAAAATATGTCACTATGGTTTGTTTTCATTTATATAAATGTATGATTGCCTATGTCATAAGTGATCATTTAATAAAGATGTTTCTTGTTTAAATACATTTTAGGTGAATTGTTGCTCAAACCTTCTGCCTGCCTTTTTGAACATGCAAACTGTGAGCTCACACATTCTCTTTAAACACTATCATAGAAATATTTTGTCATTCTCTATCAGATAGACACTGCACATTTTGACTATAGACTGCACGACTGTTGGCATTCTATTAGTACTCCCTGTATCCTGACCATAACCATATAAGTATTTGTCTAACATATTAGGTTACTTTAAATAAGACTGCAGAGCTATGACTGGAAACAGCTGCTTAAATACATTATTCTTATATGCACACACAAAAATATTTGACTCACTGGTTTCAGCTTGTGCCTGAAGTATGACAGCAACAAGCATATACACTTACTTAGCTTGCATCTAAGGAACAATGTTCTGAATGTAGACTTAGATATTATGTGGCACTCTGCTCATATGTATAGCTTAAATATAATAATTGTGACATTTTCTCAGTTCAGACGTCTGGAAACCTCTTCTTTTTCTCCTTCAAAAGTTTACTGTTAGGCATTTTGTCGCACAGCTGTCTTTTTATGCCATCTTTTTTCTCTGCTGTTAGCTTGCACAGTACACACAAATTGCATTTTCTACATAATGCATTCATTATTTTACTTACCAACTTATTTAGTTACTATGGGAAAGCACTGAGCCACATGGACCATTTTCAGGCCGAGCTCAGGAGTTTACATTCAAGATAAATTTAAAAAATGTAGAAAATACAAAAAAAAACATAACAAGCATTTTCAAAATGAACAAAAACAATCTAACAAACATTTTAAAGGTGAATGTGACACACACAAATGGATACAAGTAAACAAGAAGTTGAAACACTGAGAAGATGTCAATAATGACTAAAAACAAGCTGTGCATCATTCCCTCAGTTTGGATGGGATTTTGCACTTTGCAGTATTAACAGATAAAGAGACACCTGAAGAAATGTTAACTTCACTAAGACCTGAAACAGATGGTATAGCTTATAGCTGAAATAACACAACGAGTTATAATGAAACAGCGCTCTTTTTCAGATTGCTCATTTGATTCCACAACATTAATATTCTACTATTCCAACTTATGTCTAAAATACATTCTCACAAAATGGTCAGCATCTCTCTGCATTCTGCAACATTGAGTTGTTATCTTCCATTGCTTCTTATCATGCCTGTATCCACAATGTTTATAATGGGTATGGCTGCTTGCTGCTTGTTCATTACCAGGCACCATTTTATTTGCCATGCATTTGACTGCACCTTAATTTCTATTATTTGAATAGCTTCTAGGTGTTGGTTTCACATTATTTTTCACCAGCAGTGTCAATCTTACATACTTTCAACTTCTCAGTTTTAGATTTAGGCTATATACTTGCTGTGTGACGTACATCTATGACTTTTTTTTCCACATTTAGGTCAGATTGTTAGTTCTCCCATTTGATTCTCAGCTGGAGCGCCTTCTATGTGGAGTCTGCATGTCCTCCCCGCGGTCGAGTGACATTTAAAGACATGCAGGTAGGTGCGTGCATGAATGGGTGTGCCTTCTTTGAAGGTTGGGCATCGGGCTGGCAACTCGGCACCTTAAACATTCACTGCCAGTCATGAGTGGAAAAGCCAAAAGACATTACTTTATATCAGATTGTCTTGACAGTCTATCTCCTGTGTAATCATAATTTTTTTTTTTTTTTTTTTTATATTTATTTTATTTTTCTAAAGCACACACCCCCAGGCATGACGTACTAT